>NW_008339764.1:108568-110659 GCF_000622305.1 Nannospalax galili
CAGAGCTATAGTCATAAAAACAATATGGTACTGGCACAAAAATAGACCCATAGACCAATGGAACAAAATTGAAGACCCAAATATGAGTAATTGCAATTTTAGCCACCTGATATTTGACAAAGGGGCCAAGAACATTAACTGGAGGAAAGACAGCATGTTTAGCAAATGGTGCAGGCAAAACTGGATCTCTACTTGTAGAAGAATGAAACTAAACCCCTATCTTTCACCCTGCACAAAAATCAATTCCAAATGGATCAAAGACCTCAATGTAAAGCCTGAAACTCTGAAGCTGTTAGAAGGAAACATTGGGAAAAGCCTACAAGATAAAGGTGTAGGGAAGGATTTTCTAAACCAGACATCAATTGCTCGGGAAACAAGGGAAAGAATCAACAAGTGGGACTCTATTAAATAAACTAAAAACTTCTGTACATCAAAGGAGGCAACCAAGAAAGCGAACAGGAAAACCACAGAATTGGAGAAAATCTTCACCAGCGACACATCCGACAGAGGTTTAATATCCAGAATATATAAGAAATTCAAAAAACAGAGAATCAAGACGAAGTAACCCAATTAAAAGATGGGTTAAGGAGCTGAACAGAGAGTTCTCAAAAGAAGAAGTAAAGATGGCTATGAAACATCTTAAAAGGTGTTCAACATCCTTAGTAATTAGGGAAATGCAAAATAAAACCACTTTAAGATTTCACCTTACCCCAGTCAGACTGGCTAAGATCAAGAGAACAAATGATACCAAATGTTGGAGAGGATGTGGGGAAAGGGGAGCGCACATTCACTGCTGGTGGGGCTGCAAACTTGTTCAACCCCTATGGAAAGCAGTGTGGAGAACTCTTAAAAAAACTACAAATGAACCTACCATTTGATCGAGTTATACCACTCCTTTGCGTATATCCAAAGAACTCATCCTATTGCAGAGACACTTGTACATCCATGTTTGTTGCTGTTCTTTTCAAAATAGCTAAGAGATGGAAGAAACCTAAGTGTCCCTCAATTGACGAGTGGATAATGAAAATGTGGTTCATTTAACGATGGAGTTTTACTCAGCAGGAAGGAGAGATGAAATCATGAAATTTTCAGGTAAATGGATGGAACTGGAATCTGTTATACTAAGTGACGTAACACAGACTCAGAAAAAAAATCGACATATATTCTCCTTCATATGTGGATCCTAGAACCAAACCCTCATAAGTGAGTATGTATCCAGACATAACTACAGGAACCAGGATAATTGAAAGGAAACAGGGAGGTAAAGAAAAGAAATAGAAGAACAGTAGGAAACAGGCCTTAATAAGGGAGATAGGGATAAAATTGGGTTAGTTCAAGGGAGGAGAGAGGGAAGGGTATACAAGAAACCTAGGGGATAAAGGGAAAGAAGGAGCTCAAGATAGGTAGGACCATAAGAGAAGGGTATTATTAAGGGAGAAACGGGGGGAATGGGGACACCTTAAGTGGGAAAACCATGATGGAGGGGGGAGACAATGAGAGAGATAAACAATGCCTAGCTAGTTTTGAAAACCAGAGGGAACCATATTACTCCTACAACCCTACAACCTACTGACAAATTATACACAGCAGATCAAGAAACATATATATAGGTAAGGTTTATCTGAGAACAAGTGATCTTTGCCCAAGATTTATCTACATGACACACAGTAATTAAAAGTACAAGACTGGTGGAACTAACCTTCTTGGGTGTTTAACAGTCATACTTTGAGGCCTATACTAATTTGGTCAGAGGGGAGGAAGGACATAAAGGACAGTTTTGACTCCTTGCCCTCCTAGGTCGACTAAGTTACAGGGAACTATGAGTGTCTTTCAAAATGTCCTATAACTGTAATGAGTCACCTGTCCTCTTCATCAAGGAGGCCATGGACTTGAACCAGTGTCCAGTCTACAAAGAGGAGGTTCAATACAAAGGAACCATTTCCTCCATGTTTCCAAGAGAAGCCATCCACAGTTGAGCAGGACCTTTGACTTATCTTCACATAGACAGAATTAGTAAAACAAAGGAACCAGGGGCTCCTCCCAAGCGCATGTGACCCCTGAGGAACAGATCCTCAAAGGACCTTAAGAGTG
>NW_008339764.1:111410-125573 GCF_000622305.1 Nannospalax galili
TTCTGACCCTAGAAATTTACACCCACTTGTGAAAGAGATGTACTCTTGCTCTGGAGTGTGTTACTGAATATGTTAAAGCTGTAGTGAAATGTTTCTTCTAATCCTGTAGTTATTAAAAAAATTTTTTAATAATGATAAAAAATTAACTCTTCAAAACATAAAAATTTGCTCCTTAATAATTAGTAGATGTGAAAAACATTACCATTGAAATCTATCTGACAACTTTATATCCCTGCTCAGATATAATATCTGTGACTAGTAATGATCAGATATATAGAGATTAGAAACACATGTGCAAACATCTTAATGTCAATTGCATTAAAAATGAATTTTTCTGTATGAAATTGTGTATTTTAATAATGAAATGGAGATCTTTTTTAAAGGTTAAAACCTCATTTAATTTTATGTCTTATAGGGTTTATACTGAGTACAATATTGTATAACTGTAATAATTCAACGGTAAACCTAAAAATTTACAGCCAATTTTGAAAGAGATGCATTTTAACTCAGGAAATTGTGATTAAATATGTCAATGCTGTTGTAATGAAATGCTTCTTCTAAGTATGTGGTTATTAAATAAATAATTTTTAAAATATTATCAACATGAAAATCAGAACAGTATTTGTTACTTCTGTGTAAAAAAAGGAAATATGTTCACACAGTGTTCAAAAACTAGATAATATTTTGATTATTGGAGTGGATGATGTGTACTAATATTTGTTTTATTAGTGTTATGTAATAAATATATAACATAGAATAATCTGTTCTATTCATAGAAAATCAGTATAAAACAATAGTTATTTTCAATGTTATTTTTCTCTTATCTCTTTGCTATATTAATTTAAAACAAAACCCCTTCTTCTAAAAGTTTTGTGATATATTATTTTATGGGTATGAGTGTTTTGCTTGCATATCTGTAAGTACACCTGTGCTGTACAATGCCATGAAGGCCAGAAGAGGGTGTCAGATACCATGGAACTGGAGTTGCACATGGTTGTTAGCCACCATGTGGGTGTTGGGAACTGAACCTAGGTCCTTTGCAAGAGCAATCAGTGTTCTTAACCACTGAGCCATCTCTTCAGCCCCCCAAACCCCTTCTTGGTGCATACCCACTCCCTGAAGAAACTGATGGTTTATGTTCTAGTTCACTTATTTGTAGAGATGCTCTTTCTCTCTAGACAGTAAACAGCTTTCCTGTGGTAACTATTATGGTATCAATACGATAAATAGTAATGCCTGAGCCTGGGTCCAGATTTTTTTATTGTACTTTCACAAACTGAATTTCAGACCCAAAGCCAAGTGTTAGTTGGCCTTGAAGATATTTGAGAATGCAATGAGATTCCAGTGTGTAAGAAAGTAACATTAATGAGGTTGTACATGGTTCACATAGGTTCACCCTACTTAGTGACACTGTAATAACACTGAAAATGCTAATGTTGAAATTTACTATGCAGTTGAGGCAAGGATACTTCTTTTAAAGTGAGGTTTCTCAAATTATAATGTTGATGAGACATGTCATAAAGACAGCGGGACTGGGGGTATAGCTTAGGGTGTAGCACTTGCCCAGCATGCACAAGGCAGTGCTAAAAAAATTTTTTTAAAGAAAATCACTGTCCTGAGGATTTTTCTTTAAGATTCTAATAAAATTGTAAATCTTTAAAAAGAAAGAAAGAAAGAGAGAGAGAGAGAAAGAATGAACGAAAGAAAGAAAGAAAGAAAGAAAGAAAGAAAGAAAGAAAGGAAGGAAGGAAGGAAGAAAGAAAGGGAAGGAAGGAAAGTTAGTTGAGCATGGGCCAAGGGACCAAGTCAATACATACCATTTTTCCATGGCCTGTGCTTCAGCTCTGTCTACAAGTTCCTGCCCTGAGCTCCTACCTTGGGCTCCCTGAAGAACTGTGACCCAGGCATTGTAAGCCAAATTAACACTTTCTTCCTCAAAAAAGAGAAGCATCACAGATGCAGTAACCCATTCTATAAGATGCTCTTTTTCCCATACAAGGTCTTAGCATGTAACCCATGCTGACCTCAAACTCTTTGTATAGCCCTCACCAACCTCAAGCTTGCATGTTATCCACACTGGTCTTAAGTGAGGACTGTATAGTCCTCACTAGCCTTGAATTTATAACCTTACAATCCCCCTGCCTCAGCCTCTTGAGTACTTGTGATCACAAGCATACACAACCATGCAGAGTTCAAGGTCACCCTCAGCTACATAGTTTCAGGCCAGCCTGGGCTTACATGAGACCCTGTTTAAATAATAATAATGACAACAGTAATAGTAATAACTGATGCTGGAAAAACTCAGGAAATAGAGAACATAAAAAAATAGAAAAATAAAACCTGAGCAACAAAAAGATAAAAGCATGAAGGCAAAGATGAAGCTGATATCCTAGAAATCACAGGTTCTTCTAGAAAGTGGTTACATGTTCTTTACTTGGTACAGTAAGACTTGATTTTAAAATTAAGTATCTAAAGAGAACTTTTTTAGAAAAGAAAGAAGCTAGAGAGATGGCTCAGTACTTAAGAACACTTGCTGTTCTTCCAGTGGACCTGGGTTCGATTCCCAGAACCCACATGGCAGCTAACAACCATCTGTAACTCTAGTTCCAGCGAATCTGACATCCTCTTCTGGTCTCTGTAGGGGCATTGCACCTACGTGGTACACTTACATACATACAGGCAGATCATTCATACACTTAAAATAAAAGTAATTTTAAAAAATAAAAATATTTAAATATCCATGAAATTCAAATTTTGTATAAGTGTAACTTTCCTAGCAGTGGGTAATCAATAAATATATTACATAGGGCCCATTAAGTCAGATTCTCACAGAGTTAAAACCCTCATCAAGACCCCTAACATAAATGCCACAACAGGAAAGTTTTTGTATATTTTGTGATCATTATATGAGAATTTGTGAATATAAATCAAGTTGCTGCCACTAGATATTGTTTTTATAAGATTTAAACTTTAAGTTTGTTTTTTTTTTAATTTGTGATTCTAGCTTTCCTATTAAGATATTTCTTTAGGTTTGAGAAATAAATAAGTTAAAACAGTTTGGGTGGGTGGTAAGAGAAATCCGCACAACAGTAAGTTAGACAATTTTCTATACAGCACCTGAGTTTTTAAAGAAGTCATTGTTGGAGCTGGGAGATGGCTCAGTGGGTAAATGTGCTTGCTAGCCAAGCAGTGAGGACCTCAGTTTAAATCCCTAGCATCCATGTAAAAAGTCAGGCACGGCCCCATGTGTCTGTAAACTCCAGCATTGGGACTGGAAAGCTGTGCTTGCCAGTAACTCCAGAGTTGGGGAACAGAGACTTTCAGATCCTGGGACCTCTCTCCAAGCTCTGATTCAGTGAAGGATCTTGGTCTTAAGGGAATAAGGCAGATAGAGGAAAATATACTTCTGCTTGTGTGGGTCAGCACCAGCACACCTACATGCATGAATCACACCACACCACATCATACTACACACACAACACACACACACACACACACAAATTCATTGTTATTTAAAACTAAGAAGTGTCTTTCTGAAATTGACTAGTAGTTTCAACACTTTTGAACACAATCTCAGGAGGCTTTTCATAAAACTACATATAATACATATAGAACTATTTTTTTTTACAGTCTGTAAATACATCCCAGCCTGTCCTCAAACTAGTGGTATTCCTGCTTCAGTCTCCCAAGTGCTGGGATATAGGCCTGTGCTACCATACCTGGCTCAACAGTCTTTGTGGAAAATATTTTACAAGCTAATTCTAAAATTTATATAAAAAATCAAAGTATATAGACTAGCCAAAATCTTTTTGTATAAAAGAAGAAAGTGGTCAGTTGATTTTCAACAAAGATGACAAGGTATTTCAATGGAAAAAAGTATTTTCAGCAAGTATTGGATTTCAGCCTGGAAAAAACTGAACCTAACCTTTATCTAATATTATACACAAAAATTAATTCAAGGCAATTCTAAGACTAAACCACAAAACTTGTAGAAGAAAACCCTTGGAGCTTAGATTAGACAAAGACAATTTGGAAAGGACACATACACTCACGAAAGAAAATTGTATTTTTTAGAATTTGGATACTTCTGGTCACTTTTGAAAAGCTGTTCAGAAAATTAAAAGACAAACCACAGCCACCTGAAAAATATATATTTCACAAAAATATATTCCAAGTACAAAGACTTTTACAAATAGTGATAAAACTACTCAGTCTTTACATTTAAAAAATCACTTTCATTGTAATGAACTCACTAATAAAAACATCATACAGCTAGACCAAGGTAGCCACTCAAACACTTGCCCAGACCCAAACTCTGTACGTCGTGAACCTCTGTACAATTAGAAGGGCCATTCTGAAGTCATAGCGCTCCACTGAGGGTTTAAAACTTTCACTATCAATTACATTTTTATGCATTTACAGACCACAAAAAAACATGAGAGACTTGAAACTAGAAAAGCATCTAGTTTCATAACCTCTTTCATGACTCATGCGTTATTTTGCCTGATTCCATCCTTCCTCATCACCTACTATTACCCTCTCTTGATCTTCTTTCCAAACATCTACACCTACACTTACAGCTATTAACATATATATATCTGAATACCATAGGCTAGGTTCCACATACGAGGGAGAACATGAGGTTCGTTTTTTTTGTTGTTGTTGTTGTTTTTCCCTTTCTGAGATTGGGTGACCTCAGTATTATACATTCTAAGTCCATCCATTTTACATTTCTCATTAACAAAATTGTGCATGTATGTATGTAATGTGTACTGATCAATCAATATTTCCATTATTTCCTTATCTTTCATAACTTCAAGCTCCTCTCTTTCAGTTCTTTGTTTTTTTAATTATACAGGAAGGGAGGTTATGTGCAGGTGCCCACAGAAGCCAATGGTACGGGATCTCCCTGAAGCTGGAGTTATAGACCGTTATAAGCCACCCAACGTGGTTGCTGGGAATTGAACTTGGGTCCTCTCAAAGAGCAGTATGTGGTCTTAACTTCTCAGCCATATCTCCAGTCCCTCTTTCAGTTCTTCATAAAATACATTCCAGCTCATTGTGAATACTGCTGCCCTTCTGTGCTGTGGAGCGCTACAACTTTTTCCTATATAACTGTTTTGGTACGTGTCATCCAGTCTCCCTCTGTCTTTCCTACCTGATACTCTTCCTGGCTTCAAGTAACAATTCTATTCTTTTCTATTCTGCGATCAACTATTTTTAGTTTCCTCTTATGAAAGCACATGTACTACTTGTCTTTCTGCATCTGGAGTATTTCCAGATACTGTAATAACATAACGTCCTCCACTTCCAGCCTTTGTACCACAAGTAATAGAAATCTTTCTTTGCTCAGTACTAATAAAGAAAGACACAGCTATTATTCTACTGTTTCCATTTTCCACGTTTCCTTTGTCTGTTTATCTTTCAGTGGACAGTGGTTCCACAGCTTGGCTCCTGTGAATACAACAGACATGAAACTGCAAATGTCTTTTTCGTGTACTGATTTTATTTCACACACATAATGGCATTGAAATAGCTGTGTCAGAATCTCCAAAGTGTGTCCCTCATGGTTGTTCTTATTTACATTTCCACACCTAGTGTGTTTGCTAATTTTTGCTCTTCTGACTGAGGTAAGATGACATCTCATTGAAGTTTGAATTTGCATTTCCCTGATAGCCAATTTTGCCAAGAGTGGTTTTTCATATACCTGTTGGACATTTGTATCTCTTCTTTTGATGAATGTCTCTTAGATCATTTGCCCATTTTTTGTTATACTTTTTTTTTATCTTGTTGAGTTTTTTAAGCTCCTTCGATGTTCTAGATAGTAATCACTTGTACTGTGAATAGTTTGTAACATCTTATCCCATTCTGTAAGTTTCTAGTCACCCCTTTGACTTATTCTGCTGAAGGTTTGTAGTTTGCTATAATCCTGTTGTCTGTGTTTGCTTTTTTTTCCTGTGTTTTGGGAGGCTTATACAAAAACTTGAAGTGTTGCCCTTATGTTTTCTTCTAGTAGTTTCATAATATCAGGTCTTACATTTCGGTCTTTGATCCATGTTGAGTTGATCTTGATAAATGAGAGATAGGGTCAAGTTTTACTTCTCAGTTTTCCTAGCTTCCTGGACTGCTGCCATGTGAACAGGCTTCACCACATATTCCCACTGCCATGGACTTAGCTGTTCTGCCCTGCTTTCCTTGGCGTGATGAACTCAAATTCCCTAAAAACATGAGCTCAAATACCTCTTTGTTCTCTGAATATGTTTGTGGTAGATATTTTGGTCATAGAAACAGAAAACTAATAAACAGAAAATTCTTGTGGTATGTTTGACACAAGGTGTTGCAGTGCTCCTGGTTTTGTTCTTTTTTGCTCAGTATTGCTTTGGTTATTTGGAGTCTTCTATGTTTCCATGTGAATTGTAGAATGGCTTTTGACTGTTTCTGTTAGAACTGTGACAGAAACGCCACAGTCATAATTTTCAATGAGCAATATATATGCATAGACATTTCATAAAGGAAGATACTAATCACATATAAATAGCATAAAGGTCATTAGTCACTAGAAAATTACAAAGCTAAATGACAATGAAATACCACTACACACTCAGTACGATGGCCAAACTTAAAATGAATATCAAATGTTGACCAGAAAGTAAGACAGCTAGGATCCTCCTATAATGCTAGTGAGAATGCAAAAGGACACACTCAATTTGGGAAAATAGTCTGGCACATTCTCTGAAAGTTAAACATACACTTATCATACAATTTCATTTCTAGGCATCTACCCAGGAGAAATGAAAGCATATCCACACAAAGACTTATGAATGCTCACAGCAGAATTATCATAATAGATAGCAATGGTGGGGGCAAGTGGAGAAGAACCTAAATTACTCCTTTGTTGAGGAATGGATGAAAAAATATGTGTAGATAATGGATTGTTATCCTATAAGAAAAAGGATCAAACTGCTGTGTTATTTAATAAAATGGATGAATATTTAAAAACACAACTATAAGGGGAAGAACCTAGACTCAAAGAAGTTCCTATTATATGATTCCATGCATATGAAATTCTGGAAAAAGTAAAACTCTGCTAGGCAGCATGTCAATCAGTGGTTTCCTGAGTCTAAGAGTCAGGGAACATTTGACAGTAATGGAAATAGTCTCAATTTTTGCTATGTTACACATGGTCTTTTTATTTTTTGACATGTTTTTCATCTTTTAAAAATATTTTATGCCAGGTATGGTGGCACA
Source organism: Nannospalax galili (assembly GCF_000622305.1). NCBI lineage: Eukaryota > Metazoa > Chordata > Mammalia > Rodentia > Spalacidae > Nannospalax > Nannospalax galili. The sequence continues at coordinate 118,659 of NW_008339764.1, forward strand.
CACCTTTCATCCCAGCACTTGGGAGGCAGAGGCAGAGTTCAAGGCCAGCCTGGTCTACAGAGTGAGTTCCAGGCCAGCTGGGGCTGTTCTTTTTGTCTCAAAAAGAACAAAAATTTATTTATTTATTTATTTACTTATTATTATCTTATTTTATGTGTATGAGTGTTTTACTTGCATGTATATAAGTGCACCACATGTGGGCAATGCCTCATAAGCCAGAAGAGGGTGTCCGATCCTCTTGAACTGGAGTTACAGACAGTTGTTAGTCACCATGTGGGTCCTGAGAATCACACCAGGATCCTCTGGAAGAATAACAAATGTTCTTAACCACTGAGCCATCTCTCTAACCACCAGGTGGTTTTTTTTTTTAAGTTAGTAGTTAGAATTTGCATAGTTGTTCAAATCTATTAGGCTATTCATAAATGTACATTACATATCAATAGGCTATACAAAAATTTGAGTAGAATACTGTTACTTTTTTGTTTAGAGCACTATGCTATTATATGTGAAGGCCCGAGCTCTGATCTGAAGTAAATTCAGAATAAGTTCTGACCTGAAATAAACTCAGACCTGGACTGGGAAACTTCAGTTCCCTGAGAACTTGGATGTTCTTCTGCAGTGATTTCTATCACGACACTGACAGTTCCTTGAACCCCATTAAACGTACATAAGTAAGCTTGTATAATAAGGTTGATTCTTAGAATAAAGCATGCACTGGTTCACATGCCTCTGCATCCCCTGCATCCTGATTTCTTCTGCGCCTATGCCTCAGGGTCCCCAAGCTCCTCAGGCTTGAATTGTGGTCACTGACTGGTGACAATTATACATAATTAGCCTTATCTTAAAGTTTTTCTACTTTGACTCCTATTATAGTAAATGTATCTAAGTATTTTTTGCAAACTTTGATTGACCCATGCATTTTTCATGTTTATTCTATTCAATTTAGCATAAAATTAATTGTTATAAATATAAAAACTTCATTGTAACCACTAAAATTACAAGACTCAGTGATTCGTGAACCACATTTACTATTGTTCTCAACACCTAAATCTTTCTCTGTCTTTAATCCCTACATGCTCAAAATCTTTATTTTGCTGACAAGAAATGAATTGTGGAACTGAATTGATTCACAAAGGTAATGCAAGATAGTATTCTCTCTACTGACTGATAAAACTCTAAGGTTTAGCTCACATACTATATCTTCCATAAAACTTCCGTGAGCACAACTCAGCCGAAGATGATTTTTTTTGTACTTCCGTGCTTTGATTTTTGTATCTACTTCATGCTTACGTATGGATGCTGAGAAGATGCTACAGAAATACTACAAATAAGTTTATACAAATGTGGACTTACATTTTTATCAGAAAAAAAAGTTGAGAATCAGAAGACCTTGATTCTAATGAAAGTTTATCTTTGGTTACATAAAATGTCACTTAACATTTTTTTAATATGTCTCCACTTACTGTCAAGTAGAACTTACATCACCTGCCTGTATCAATAGAATTATTGTTAAAATCAAACTCTAACGTAGAACATATGTGGCTGGTAGCAGAATAAATATGTCAGTATTTACCAGACAGTTTAGGCACAGTGTCATGTTGTGATGCTTACAGCTAGCATCATGTGGATTTCTTTAGTGTTCTAGTTCAAGTTATAGATCACCGTGAGCCATAAAAAAAGTTTTCATTCGGGGGCCAGCAAGATTGCTCAGCAGGCAAAAGCACTTTCTGCAAAAGCCTGATGTCCTGAATTTGATCCCCAAACGCATTGAAGAAAGCCAATGTGATGGCACACATCTGTAATCTCAGCACTCTCGTGGCAAGACAGGAGGCAAAGACAAGATAATCACCTGGAAACTCACAGGCCAGCTAGCACACCATGAAGAACGAGAGGCCCTGATTCAACAAAGTGGTAGGCAGGTGAGAACTGACTCCTGAAAATTGTCCTCCAACTTCACACACGTACCATGGGATTCGTATGTCTGTCCACACACACACACACACACACACACACACACGCACGCACGCATACACTAATAGTAATAAATAATAAATTTAAAATTTTATTTTAAACCTATTTTAAGTTTAGGTTTAAAAACCTTTAAGATGTCTAAATATCTAAATATTTCTTATATATTAACTAAGATTTAGAAAACACATTAAGCAGTGATTAAAGTGTTTGAATTACTATGGGTAGATAAATGTATTCGTTTTTACAAGGTATTATTTAGGTTTGTGCTTTGAATAAAGCTTGGGTTTTTTTTTCTTTTTTTTAGTTAAAACAATACAAATATATGGTCTTACAATACTATGTTAAATCATTTAGAACCTAAAGTTTTCCTTTTTTGATTTACACTATTTTTGGAAAACATATTATTTTAAAAGGAATTAAAATTTAATTTTCTCATGTTACTGGGAAAACCTGAGGCATATAATTGTAATTTTGGATATCTCATAGTCTATTTTTGCTATTATTTTATTGGCTGTATAACCAATGATCTTTAATATATTATACATATATGTGCATTTAAACATACTAGTAATTGCTTTTCAACTAAAATAACATTTACATTTTTATATTTCACGATAATTCAAAATATCGGAATGAACTTTCAGGAAACCTACTTGAAAAGAGTAGCAGTGAAAATCTTGGGACGTGTTACAAAATAGAAGAAAGAGGATACCAACTCTGCTCGTGATTTCTTTGTAGATTAATACATGCATGAATAGCAGTAAAGAGATGAGAAAGCCTGTGCATGCTCCACTAAATTAAGCTGAAGCAACATTTCATTTTTCTTTCTCCTTATTTATAGAGTATAGCTTATGATTCTTTACATATTTAAGTTTCAAAATATGGTTAATCTGAATCACTGAAGGTTATTTTTAAATGTTTGGAATTTATGAGTAAATTAAAGCTTAAAATCATGAAAGATACATACAAAACAAATACTCTTTGAACATATACATATAAATGCTTAAACAAAATACCCAAGATTGTTATTCAACATTTTAACATTTTGCAAGAACTGTTTAATCTTTCTTTTAGACAGGGTCTCAATATGAAGTCCTGGCTGGACTGAAATTCACTGTATAGACCATGTTGGCCTTGAATTCACAGAGATCTGCCTGCTTCTTCCTCCCAAGGGCTGAGATTAAAAGCATATGCCACCAGGCCTAAGAAATGATTAAGTCTTTAAAATATTAATTTGTTCTTTTAAATTTCAAGACAGTTAAAATTTACCAAAGATAACTTAGTGAAAAGAAAACTAGAATCAATCCTACTCACACCCCCAGGCAGAGCTGTCATTGATGCGCTAGTTTTCTTTCTAGTCCTTATTAATGTGTGTGTGTAAATGTATACACACACTCAGAATTTGGAATATTCTGCAATTAACTTTATTTTATGCTTTCTTCATAAATATTTTTTTCCTGGGTTCTAGGACCTAGTTGGGCTTCAGTTAAGAGTTTAATACATTTGTACCTCTGGTCACAAGCTGAGACCTAAACATTTTTGGAGAATGGACTGCTCATATTAAAATGGTCCCTACCATTCTTTTTTTTAAATCCTCAAGATATATATTGTAGCAATGACAAAATTCATTAAATAAATACGTCTTTTGGCATTCTAATGCTGTTTTAAGAAGCAAGTAGCGGTCAAGGGGAAAAACTACCCTGTCCTATAGAGCTGGGAGGCAGCAACTCTAAGGCATGGGCCATTAATAAGCATGACAGTACTCTTTGGCATCCAGTCATTAAATCCTGTGTGATGCAGACTTAGTTACACTGGCCTGTGTTAACGTCCTTGGCCCTTTAGGTTTTCTTCATGTCTCTTTTATTTTTCAATTTTAATTTTTTATTTCTGTGTGTGTGTGTGTGTGTGTGTGTGTGTGTGTGTGTGTGTCCCTGACCTGAGTATAGGGGCGAAAGACTAATCGAACCATCTAGTAGCTGGTTCCCTCCAAAGTTTCCCTCAGGATTGCTGGCGCTCTCGCAGTCTCCTGTGCCGACTCACACGTACGCAGTTTTATCTGGTAAAGTGAATGGATAGAGGTCTTGGGGCCAAAACGATTTCAAACTATTCTCAAACTTTAAATGGGTAAGAAGCCCTGCTCACTGGCGTGGAGCCGTGAATAAGAGTACCTAGTGGGCCACTTTTGGTAAGCAGAACTGGCGCTACGGAATGAACCGATGTGTGTGTGTGTGTGTGTGTGTGTGTGTGTGTACAACTCAGTCTTTAAAATTGCTCTTCTTTGTGGTTGAGGCCTTCTCTTCTTTTCACCCTACACATACTCCAAGGGGATTTCAGCCATGCTTAGGGCTTTCATTGCAATCCTTGACTTTCAAATCATTACCTGAATTTCTCTCCTGTCCTCCATCCATCCATAACTATCATCGTTACCATCTACCGATTAACTCTCTTAGGAAGAATTTCTCCTTTTCCTCCTTCTCGCCTCCCCTCTCTTCTCCCCATGTCTTCTTTAGTTCTCTTTCTAAAACTCAAATCTGTCAACTCGTCTCTATCCCTTGAGCTTAACAGAGATCACTGCAATAGCTTTCTTAACTATGTTCCTGATGGCTTCCTTCTCTGATCTGTCTCCAGAAAGAGGGGTCTTTATATAGTCTGCCTCCTAATGAGGAATTATATGACTTCTCATAGCTCTCAGGGTAAAGATCAGATTCTACCCAAGACAAGCTTGCCCTTCAGCACTTTCCATATCACATCTCTCTTCTCATGTCACTTCCCTCTATCCTGTTCTCTCTGGGGAGGGGCAGGGCAAAGACTGACTTGTGGGCTCCTCCTATATCTTCACCTTCTATCCTTCCATCACAGCTTACAGTTAATTTCAGCATAGAATTTTACATATTCCTTTACAGGGATGTATTCTTTCTTTTCTTAAAAAATATATTTATTATTTTTATTTTATGTGTATGAGTGTATTGCTTGCATGTGTGTAAGTGCACCCTTGTCATGCAATGCCCAAGGAGGACAGAATAAGGCGTCAGATTCTCTGGGAACTGGAGTTTCAGAAGGTTGCTAGTTGCCATGTGGTTGCTGGGAATCAAACCCAGGTAATCTGTAAGAGCGGCCAGTTCTCTTAACCACTGAGCCATCTCTCCAGCCCCTACAGGCCTGTATTCTAATTTCCTATTCATTTTCTGTATTTTTTTTAGATTTATTTTTATTTTTTTTAATTAAGGGTATGTGTGTATGTCTGTGTGGAGGTATATGCACATGAGTGTACTTGCAGAGGCCAAGGGTGTTGGATCCTCCTGGAGCTGCAGTTACAGAAAGCTGTGAACCCCCTGACTTGGGGACTAGGAACTGAACTCAGGTTCTGTGGAAGAGCAGTACATGACCTTAACCACTGAGCCATCTCTCCAGTCAACTTGTCTCTATTCTACATAAGAAACAAATTGCATAGGAGTAAGAATTCTCTCTTTATTATTACTTCTCTTGTACATAAGTAGTACTACGAATGAATGAGTAAATGAATGGCATAGGCTAGAGATCTACTTGACCTTTTAACAATTTATAATAAATTGAGATAAATAGAGTATATATTCATTCATTTGGTTGATGGAATTCTCAGCCTGGTAAAATATGAATTTATTTAGACAAGATCAAGATGCCTCTTTCTTCTGATACAATTATAAAACATTAAAATATTTTGAAAAAATTTTAAATTTAATAACCACATGATTAGAAGAAGCATTTCATTACAGCTTTAACATATTCAGTAACAATTTCCAGAGCAAAGATACATCTCTTTCAAAAGTGGCTGTAAATTTTTAGGTTCACAGTTGAATTAATACAGTTATACAATATTGAACTCAGTATAAACCCTTTAAGACATAAAATTGAATGAGTTTTTAACCTTTAAAAAAGATCTCCATTTTATTTTAAAATATAGTTTCCTACAGAAATATTCATTTTTTTAATATTCTATTTCTTATTTTTATTTTATGTGTATGAGTGTATTGCCTGCTTGTATGTGAGTGCACCTGTGTCCTGAAATGCCCATGCAGAGGTCAGAAGAGGGTATCAGATTACCCTGGAACTGGAGTTACAGATGACTGTTAGCTGTCATGTGGGAGTTGGGAACTGAACCCAGGTCCTCTGTAAGAGCAGCTGGCTAGTGCTCTTAACTATTGAGCCATCTCTGCAGCCCCAACAGTGACACTGAGATGTTTGCACATGCATCTCTAATCTCTATGTATATGATTTTTACTACTCACAGCCAGTTACACTCAAATCCTTGGCACCTGAGTACAGATATAAAGCCACCAGGTATATTTCAATGGTAATGTTTATCACCACTACTAACTAACATGAAGTAAATTTTTATGCTTCCTCCTCAAATATAACTCATTTTTTTATTTGTTGATTTTTTTGGTGTGTATATTATACAGAACATCCCAACCAATCTTATACATCTATATACCCACTTCCCAAATGGCACCCTCCCATACCCTGCCCCCCACTGGAGCCCATATACTCTGTCATCCCTGTTACTGTCCACTGTGTTGTTGGTGCTCCCAGCCGTTCCCCAGTGCTTGGCCATCTGCGAATCTAGTCAGCCTATCTAGAGATCCTTATTTTAGGAAGACCAGCTGTTCCTCATTAGCAGCAATCAGTTGTAAATATTCCTTTAGATAAGATTGGGGTTTGCTGTTCATTTTCTCATTTCTATGCTGGGTTACTGTCTGGGAGTCTTTTGGCCCACCCTGACCAATAACTCAAAGGAAGGTACCTCCTGTCTGGCATTGTTTCTTGTTATGTAGCCTTTAGCTATACATATGGACTCTTAAAAAATTATATTAAGCCCTTTACTCTTAGGTTATACTTTCCTTTTGGGTGTTTAAGACGCAGTAATTAAAAATGCCAGAATGGTGGAACTAACCTTCTTGGATGTTT
>NW_008339764.1:126622-180422 GCF_000622305.1 Nannospalax galili
CAATTTATTTTTACACTTAAGGCCATTTGAGGATCTGTTCCTCAGGGGTCACATGGGCTTGGGAGGAGCTCCTTGCTTTTACCAGGTCCATCTATGTAAAGATAAGTCAAAGCTCCTACTCAACGATGGCTGGCTTCACTTGGAAGCATGGAGGAAATGTTTCCTCTGTGTTGACCCTCTTCTTTGTAGACTAGACACTGGTTCAAGTCCACCTGGTGGGGTCTCCATGGCCTCCTTGATCAAGAGGACAGGTGACTCACCACAGTTACAGGACATTTTGAGAGATGCTCATAGTCCCCTGGAACTTAGTCAACCTAGGAGAGCAAGGAGCAAAAACTGTCCTTTATGTCCCTCTGACCAAATTAGTATAGGCCTCAAAGTATGGCTGTTAAACATCCAAGAAAGTTAGGTCCACCAGTCTGGTACTTTTAATTATCATGTGCCTTGTAGATAAAGCTTGGGCAAAGACCAAATGTTCTCAGATAAACCTTGCCTGGACATATATTATATTCCTTGATCTAGTTGTATGTATAATTGGTCAGTAGGTTGTTGGACTAATGTGATTACCTCTGTTTCTTTCAAACTAGCTAGACATTATTTATCTCTCGCATTGTTTAACCCTTCCACCATGGTTTCCCCATTTAAGGTGCCCCAATTTTTCCCATTTCTCCCTTAATAATACCCTTCTTCTCCTGTGGTCCCACCTCTCTTGAGCTCCTTCATTCCCTTTATTTATCCCCTAGGTTCCTTAAACATAATCCCAGCACTTGGGAGGCAGAGGCAGGCAGATCTCTGTGAGACTGAGGCCAGCCAGGTCTACATAGTGAGTTCCAGGTCAGCTGTGACCACAGGAAGAACCTGTCTCAAACAGACCAAAAACAAAAAACAAACAAAAAACATCAACCAAACTAAAAAACCCATAAATGATAAGTGATTGAGGATATGGTATATAGGAGGAGATTCTTTGAATAAATACAAAGGTGTACTAAATTTCATTCATTTATAGGTTCTCAATTATTTGTATGCTCTTATTTAGTAAAAGATGATTTGAAGTTGTCACTTCTAAGATATAGGGTTGATAAATAGAAATTGATTAGCAAAGAAAAAAACCCACTCTCTACTCTTTAAGTCCTCACAAATCCAGAGCTTGAGACATTCACTTCAACTCGAAGGAATACAAGCCCCATTTGTTGTGTCTGAACATTGCCTCTGTTCTATTAATAGGAAGAAACCAGGACATACCTTCTCACTTCCAACCAGTGACAGGGTGGAGAGGGAAGGAATGAAGCTGACCCAGGCATCACTGCCTGTGGAGCCTGGCTTCAAATAACAAGCATTGCAATCCAGTTATCTCACTTAAACAAAAGGGGGAAAAAAAACCTGCACAAACACCAGAAAATTAGGGGAGATATTTTTTTTAACATCTCAAAAGAAGCATTTTACCACCTTTATCCCAGTTCAAGTTACAGGGTAAATATTCATTCAAATTGACATAGGAAGCTTTGTGGGTTTTTTATTTAATAGAGATTTACCCTTCATCTACTTAATCTTACTTTTTTCTTATTAGAGTACATACTTTGGAGTTGTCTATGCTAAAGGAGTGTGTTCTGGTTGTGATTTTGTTAACTGAAGTTCAATAACATTCTGGCGCTTTAAAGCTGTTTTTCTCTGTGCTGAGCACACTGCACAGATAGATAAGGAACAAAAAAGTTTTCATTTTATCTGAAGCCATATTTTCTATCAGTAATTGAAAGCATAGCATATTGTTAAAGACAGTTCTATTTTAACCAGAAAATTTTCTGTGAACTTTAACCTGTAATATTATCATTAGGCTGTGTATTAATCTGTTTTCCTCCAAAACTCTGTTAATTGCAGCAAAGTCTGCCATTCCTACCTTTGGATTCACTATATGGGGGACAGGTCACCATTTCTAACTATGTCCAGTCTCTGTCACATATTCAAAACCGGTTTACTTTTTTAATAGGAAAGCAAAGGGGTTAGGAACACGGGGGGTTAAAGATTTAAGCAGGGATGGGGCAGAAGGATGGGTAGTAGAAGAGTGGGGGGGGGCTGTGAAAATGGCCTATGAGACACATTACTTTATAAACTGATTTTAAAATAGAATGGGGGAGGAGGGAGAGAGAGATGGATTAACAGTGAAGAGCATGTACAGATCTTCCAGAGGACAGTAGTTCAATTCCTAGTATCCACACCAGACGTTTCACAACTGCCTGTAACTTCAGTTCCAGAGGAATCCAACACCTCTGGCCTCTGTGAGAACCTTCACTCACATGCACATATCCTCTTACCCGCTATCAAAAATGTAAAAAAAAAATTATGTGTGTGTGTGTGTGTGTGTGTGTGTGTCTAAAACTGGCAAGAAGGCTCAGTGAGTAAAGGCACCTGCTGCCAAGCCTGGCAATCTGAGGCTCACATGGTGAAAAGAGAGAAGGCAGCACACCCACATGCATGCACACAGCATAACTGGACTGAATAGGCCATAAAAAATAAAGATGAGGACATGAAAGTGGGAGGGGGACATGTTAAGGGGGCCTGGCTGGTGTGAGGGGTTAGGGACACACGTAATCAAGATATATACGTGTACAAAATTGCCAAAGAATAGGTAAAAATATTTTCAAAGATTCATTTTTTAATATTTAATTTATGTATACATGTGCTTATGTGAACATATGCCATGTGTGGGTACCTGCAGAGGCCAGGAGGAGGACCTGGAGCTGGAGTTACAGGCAGTTGTGAACTACCTGACATGGATGTTAGGAAGCGAACTTGGGGGGTTGTCTACAAGAATACCAAATGATCCTAACTTCTGGCCCATCTTTCTAGCCCCTAAAAATATTCTTAATAAAATAAAAAATAATAATTCCACTCCCTTCCAACGCCCCCCCCGCCAATTAGTTTGCTTTTTTAAAAAAGCTGTACTTCTTACCCAGCCTTCTACATAATTTGTCATTATTTGGAAGTCAATTTCAGGCTACTTTGCTTGTTTTATTGTTTATGTTTTTAATAAAGGCATAACTTTAACAGCCTGTAATTAAGTTCCTATAAAAATATTTCCCTGAAATAATAAATATCTGTAATTAATTTGTAACATTCTGACAGGTTTCCAGGAAATGGTAGTTTTCCTTATTTGTGCACAAATACAATAGTTAAGAAGTCAGAGAATGTCTGAAAAAAATTTAACTGGGGTCATGGTGCTAAATTCCTGAGAATCCTCTAGCTGAATCCTTAGAGATAAGCACTCCAAACTAACTGAACATTTACAAGGTCACTCAGTGGTTTAGGTTTAAATGCTGGGCCTCCTTTCCAAATAACAAAGTTGCAGCACAATCTACTAATTAATTGCAAAGTAAACACCTGTCCCCCACACTGAGACATCCTCCCAGAGCAGAAAAGGTCAGTGCTAGCTGATTTAGGACTGCTTTGGATCTACATGTTCTTAGGGTCTGTGTTCTTAGGGTCCACCTGTAGGTTTAGCCTGCTCACAGCTACATCACTCGCTGAACACTTCCCCTGCTTTTCTCTCCTTAGCCCTCTGCTGTGGGATGACAAATAATTCCTTTTGAAAATGGCTGATGACAGAGAAATTGATGGAGGAACTGACAGCTTATTCCTTGTGTCCAATAGACCTTCCATTTCCAACAACAGTTGAAGCAGGTCTCTCATAAATAGAATGCTTCAGTTGCTTGGAAAGTAGCAGCTCCTACCACTTTCTTCTTTTCATTTTGAATGAAAATTCCAAATCCACTAAGTTACAAGCAGAGTGCAGCAACTATTTTACTTTTCAATAAGGACTCATCAAATTCTTAGTATTTCATGGACATTGTTCTATATCCAGCACACACATATACAGGTATAAACATACATAGATACCATTTTTGTTGTTTTTTTTAGATAGGGTCTCACTATGTAGCTCTGACTGGTTTGATACTTGCTATGTAGACCAGGCTGGCCCTTGAACTCACAGAGATCCATCTGCCTGCCTCTGCCTCCTGAGTGCTGGGATTAAAGGCGTGCAGCACCATACCCAGCCTAATTACACTTCTTAGTAGTAACCTGAGTAGCAGGTTACAGAAACATTCTCTTGTATAATCATGGTATAATTATAAAATCCATAAATTTTACAGTAGTAAACTATTATTACCTAATATATAACCCACATTCAGATTTTGCCAAGTATCTCAGAATTATCCTTTATACAATTTTTTAAAAACTAAATCCCAATCATGACTCTACATATCCATTCATTATTTTTAAAGAAAATATTTATCCTACTTAAACATTTTAAATGCATTTGATGTCATCATATACAAAGATGAATAAGCTTATTATCAAAAACTATTAAAACTGATATAGGGAACCTTTTAACAAATTGTCTGTGCAAAATCAAGTACATACGCAGTACTAGCTAGAGACATGAAGACTTCAGAAAAGATGTCATAGCTTTTTTTTTACAAGTTACTTACAATATAGATGTTCAAGCTGACCTAAGACCCAAGTGACAATTAGCTAATAAATAACTATTGGTTAGTTTTTGCTGCAAAACATGTCCTTTAAACTTAATGGCTTAAGATAACAATTATTTCCTTAGCCAGCAATTCTGTGCACTGACAGAGTCAGCTGGGTGGTTTTTCTGCTGGTCTGGCTCAGACATGTTGCAATTTGATGGCTGGATTTAATTGGCTGGAGGTAGTGATTCGAAGACATTTGTCTGTGTGGCCGCTTGGGCTGGCCCTAAGCAGAGGAGCAGGTAGGTATGAATGGGCTGCTTTTCTCCATTCTAACCTTTTCATGCATGTGCCTCAAGTTTTCCTGCAAGTAACAGGTAGCAAGCCCCAGCACCTTTTCAGATCACTTTATAGAACCTTTCAAGTCCCTTTTCCTAGTTCATCTGCTTATTGACTCTTTGGCCAAGTCCAGTGTCATTGTGGGAAGGTTCGTGCAAAGGCATGAACAAGGATAGAAGAAAGTTGTGAAGAAACTGGGGGCCATTACAGTGACAATCCACCTAGCAGGTATAAAATTTGAATAGAATGAGACTGATGAACAGTGTCACGAATATGTTTTAGTCAAAATAGGCTGTAAGACTCATGAGACAAAATTATGTCTGTAATAGTTCAAGAAGAATCTCAAGGAAAATGCAGTCTGTATTGGGTGTCAAAGAAAGGACAGAAGTTTGGTCGAATTTGTGGACAGAGGTTTAGGAGTGGGTAAATGAGGGCAGTTCCTTGAAAAAACATATACAGACTGACAGTGAAGAGCAAATATAGAATAGAGGGCCCATACTGTCTTATATCTATCTAATACTAGAAAAGAATATTAAATAGGTATAATCAACGCAATTTATGATTTTATCTAAAAATCAGGCATAGGCTAGAATTGCTGTTGCTCTAAGGGCCAACAAATTAGAATAATTTAGATACAGAAATAAAGATGGATGAGTGTAAAGGTAAGCAGCAAAAACCAAATATATATTTATTACAATAATCCAGATTCAAGTACTAGCATTGAGACTAGAGAGAGGGAACAAGTACAGGAAACACATTAAACAAGGAGACAGAAAAGGGGCAAATTGGAGGCATTTTATACAACAAATAACAGAGTTTTGAAACTGTACATTTATACTCATCCCAGCTCTCCCCTCCCTGATACCTTTTCCTCATACATCATAGTCTGTCACATATTTGAAAAGTGCTCAAGTGTCCTGACATCTTTAGGATTTCAGAAGCCATTACATGGTTTTTCAAGCAGTTCTCCATAAGCCTTCCACATTTCCTGCCATTCAACACTTGTCAACGTCATTTGATCTCATGCCAAGAATACAGCACAGTATCTCCCTTGCACCAGATCAGCACTTACCAGTGCCAGCCGGCCAAGAAGGACAGTTCCTGAAAGGGGGAGTGAGGACTGAAAGAAAAAACAAGAGACAGAGAAAAGATACTTGGGAGGACTGTCAGTAGAGACTGCAGCCCAGGTTTATTTCAGCTCCGCCTTTTTATACAGAAGAACATCAGAGATAGCCACCGTTTGCTTAACTCAATTAGCTTCTAGCTTCGTTTTTCCCACCTGTATCTGAGGGTCAAGGAGCGGTCAAATACTTGTTGTGAACTCCACCACATAAACACGTTCCTCCTGACTTGGCAGATTAGGAACTGGTCTGACTTGGCAGATTAGGTACTGGTGGGCAAAACACAAACTCTAAGTAAACAAGCAAGCCTGCCACAGCTCAATGTACATAATGGATTAATAGCTCCCAACAAGCACTGACCCCAAATCAGACTTCTGCCAATGAGTCAGTGTCTGCATTTGTTCATTTTCCCTGTGATATCACCTGGTCAGTATATATCTATCTTATAACACAACTGAATCCTTTAGTAATTTTATAATTTCATTCATAGTCGGGCTAGCTCTAAATCAAGTTACTTTCAAATGTTTTTATAGATCATACATTAAAATATGTTTAATTTTTATAATCCATGCCTATTAAAATTTAAAAGCCTAGACATGGGCAAAATTTGTAAATCTTTAATAGTAACTTGTTTTGGAATTTTCTAGCTGCCATTATGCAGCTCTGTAATGCGTGGATACACACCCAAATGCAATATTCAGTGGCCAGCATACTCTTTTACCTGGATGACGAGATCTTACTGAATGTGGTTATAGAATTCTACAACCACTCTTACTGTTTTATATATAAACTAATTATCTTCAGAGAGCAAGGAATTTGGAATCATAAGTTATAGATCCACTGGCAATTCATTTTCTGGATAGTCATATACATGACAAGATCCTTAGTAGTAAATATGTCAGTACAATGACAGCTATTCCTGACAGGGCCCTTTCAAATGGATAACTATCAGGGGAGGCTTGACATCTTACAAACAAGGCAATGTGTACATAGAGCAGTTATAAATGGGAGACACAGCTCAGACAGGGAAGCCTCCTCCTCCATCTCCATCCTCCCACATAAGAATTTATACAAGTTTTGTTTGACCCTGTAATTCCTCTAGCATTATCATATTCCTTCAAACAAGTGTCTAAATACTGAAAATCACTCATCTCCTTGAGCGTGTATTATCGAAGATTGTTGTTCTAGGAAGTAAGTACAATTATTCTATAGAATTAATGGCTGTGGTTGGTTGAATGAGAAATGTCTCCCATAGGCTCAAGTATTTGACTACCTGGTTCACAGTTGGTGGCCCTGTTTGGGGAGGTTTAGGAGGTGCAGCCTTGCTGGAGGAAGTAGGTCACTGAGGGCGAACTTTGAGAGCTCATAGCCTGCTCTCTCTGCTTCGTGTTGACTGTTGAAAATGTGATGACTCAGTTTTCTGCTCCTGAGCCATGCCCACTGCTTGCTGCCATGCAACCCTGCCATGATGGAGTCCTATCCCTCTGGAACCATGAGCCAAAATACATTCTTTCTCCCACATGTAGCTTTTGGTCATGGCATTTTATCACAGCAATAGGAGAGCAATTAACACAAAGGCAAAGGATTTTTCCATAAATTTCATGATCATTCATACCATCTCCTGTTGGGGACCCCTGCTGTTTGGGTCGCAGTCTCTCCATGTCTGAATAGCCTAAGGGGCTCGACGTTTTTATGCAGAGACTCCCCTTTCCAGCAGGGTGCCTCTTGCTCTCCTTCCTGGCTCACTTTGAAGTGGCTGCCACAGATGCCCTACCAGAAACATGACCTCTGGCATAGAAACCACCAGGTTTTTCCTATATGATAATCAAGCATTGTCTGACAGCCTGATAGAAGCCCACAGCCACATGTAAAATAAGCATCCTAGGAGCACCTATCAGCTGAGGCTTTTGCTACTGCCACCACACTATAAATTCTCTAGTTTCCCCCTAATAAATCGAGGCTGTATCACTGAACTTGTCTGGAGCTGTATCTGTGTCTCACTGCGCCTGCGACCCGCCTGTGATTCAGTCTTCCCGGAGGGGGCTGTCCTTCCATCAACAACCACTCACTAAGATCCTGCGTTCGCAGTTCCTGCACCTCCCTCGCCCTCGTGGTCCAGTGGCCTACTACCGCATGCACAGAGGGAGCGTCCCGCAGTTTGGCGCAGAACCCGCCGGCAGCTTGCAGCCCCCCCGGGGAGCCTGGACTCGCCAGCGCCAGGCGCGGGCCCGCCGACCTGCAGACTCGTCAGCACTCCCAGCCACGGAGAGCCAGAGACCCGCCCAGCAGCAGCGCGAAAACCCCACCACCGTGCACACAACAACAATCTCCTATGTTAAAAATTTGTTCAATAGTAAGAACTATCTTACTATCTTTTGCATATTTAAGCATAAACCCTATTTTCACACAAACCCATAATATAAACAAACCCTCACTAGTGATAGTTTGAAGTAACCATGTTTTTTTTTGTTTGTTTTCAGTTTTATGATAGTGTAAAAGCTGTATGTATTTTGGGGAAACTACTTTATCTTTTTCAATGTTTGTTTGTTTGTTTGTTTGTTTGTTTGTTTGTTTGACACAGGATCATGCTATATGACACAGACTATCTTCAGATTCATTCTGTAGTCTCTGCTGACCTTAAACTCATGATCTATCTTACTTCCCCACACCCAGTGACAAGATTACTAGCCTGTACCACACATTTGACTGTGTTTTGAATTGTGTGAAGAATAATGGAACAAGGGTTAAATGGGGTTGGCATTGAGAGGACAGAAGAGAGGAGAGAGTATGGGGAGAGATAACACTAAAGACCTTTTAAAAAGTCATATGGAAACCTACTACTGTAGACGCTTCCTCAAATGTATACGTATATCAAAAGAGTTTAAATGGAGTTACCCTATAATGGGGAG
Source organism: Nannospalax galili (assembly GCF_000622305.1). Lineage (NCBI taxonomy): Eukaryota > Metazoa > Chordata > Mammalia > Rodentia > Spalacidae > Nannospalax > Nannospalax galili. The sequence continues at coordinate 135,458 of NW_008339764.1, forward strand.
AGGGGGCACTGCCTCTCCTAGATACCACAGGCTAGTAAACCAAAAAGCCTAGTGCCAGAAATGAGTCATTTCTTTTGGAATTGGTCAGTGAGTCCCATAGGCTCCCCTCCAACATTACAGGATATTGCCATTACTCTTGGTTACCCTCCAGAACTTGATGGTAAAACCCTATGACTGAAGACACCACATACTTGAATTGTGAATTTTGATACTTCCTCCCGGTGTTGAACAACAAGTTGTGGTTCCCAGTCAGCCAAGTGGTCACAAAGATAAACAAGTGTCAATCTCCTGTGTGTTGTTAGGCTATTATATTCAGATGTCTAGTAGGTTAAGTATGTTAAATATATTTTTTAATTTCTGACATTTTCAGCTTATATTGAGTTAAAAGGATAGAAGACTCCTCATTATAGGTTGATGATGATCTGTATGTAAAAATATATGCCTTTAAATAATGGGTATTAAAAATGCTGTAGTATAAACACTGGATAGTGGCAGTGGATGACAGTTTTTAAAGCATGGCACTCTAATGGAGGAAACTTCCCAAAGGTCAGAGCTGGCTGAAGTGAGCACTGGAGAAGGAAACACTAGAGGGCACCATCCCCCTCAACTGCAGGAACTAGTTTTACTTAAGCCAAATTGCCGAGACCTATAGCTATTTTTAAATATTTCTTTTCCAGAAGAAAAAGGTCTGTTATGTTGTCTCATTAGCTTTGAAAACCCACTAATTTAGACATGTAATTTCTGAGTGAACTTGCTGAAACATCTATAATTAATTACATTTTTATTATTGTAGTCAAATAACTGAGAGGGAAAGAGATATCTGGGATTTGTGAAAGAAATAATTTCTTCCACCAAGTTATTATGCTTACAGTAAAGTTAAGCATGTGGCCTGGCAAAGGCTAGTTAAGAGTGCTTCTTGTGGTCCACTTTGCCCTTCATCTTAAACAGTCAGCTCCAACAGAAGACCCTTTGACCAAAATAGCTCTCCACTAGACTGTCATTCTACCTGAAATCCATCAGAGCAATAGTTCCTAACATTTTCAGAGTGAGAAACTCTACAAGCCAAGTTTCACAGATTACTATCTGCTAGTTCTTGAATTCAAGTTATATATAATATAAATAGAAGTAACATTGAAAATATGCTGTTTAAAATATACTTCAGGAATAACTTTTACTGAATTAGTATTATCTTAACTGCATCAGTATATATTGAAAATGTAACAGTAATGATTTGCAATTTACTTAGTGAATAGTAAGTTTCTTTGCTTAAGTAGAACCATGAGCCCCTGACATGTAAATACATAGTCTAATCATTATTGGTAGCACAAGTTCTAGAATTTCCCAAAGGGGAATCACTGGCCTTATTATATCACCAAACCTCCACTTTTGAGATAGAAACATCTTATTTTTTAGTTAGATCTTTTTTCTTTTTTAAAACTTCACCAACCCTCAGAAATGGAAATTTATGTATGTCTATCTACAATTTTAAAAGGCCACAGTGCCTGTCATTCATTAATTAGCACACTTGATATAATTTGTTTGTAGTTGCCTACACATGATTTTTCTGTGAAGATATACCAAAGTTAAAGTACTTTTAAATATCAATGGAAGCCTGATCTCTCAAAGACGTCAGTTCTAAGTAGTGTGTCTATTTGACCTGACCATCTTTCTCTGGTATCCTACTAAGTACATAATGTGCATTCTTAGCTCAAATTTCCTGCAAGTTTTGATATCCTAGGTGAACCATCTCCTGGCACTACTAAAAGGGTATATCTGGCATCATGGAGCAATGAAGACAGCCAAGATTCCACAGCTTAACTGACAGCAAAACTACACTGCTCAATTCTAGTGAAAGTCAAATTGCATCGTTTACAAAAGTAACTTACTGTATACTCTGCTCCTGATTCTCATTGAAATGTATGAAGCAGAGAGCAAAAATGTTTAATTAAGTAAAATAATCACTCAGTTTGGCTTCACCTTGAAGCCATACTACTTTCAAGGTAAGTTTCAAAATACGGGAAAGACCACATCCAGGAACAACCCAAAGAACACAAACATCTCAAAAGGCAGCATTCAATTCCAAGTTCAATTAAAAAGCTTTCACATAATGTGGAGAAAATTAATTACACTTTCCTATCATTCGAGGTTATTTTACTATAAAGTAGACATGATCTTACTTTTGTCAAATATCCTTACTCTTGATAAATAGAACAGTGGATCTAGTACAGAGGTAGAAAAAAGAAGAAACAAAGGATAGATATTTAGGTAAATAGGTAGGTAGGTAGATGATAGATAGATAATAGATAGATGATGATAGATAGATAGATAGATAGATAGATAGATAGATAGATGATAGATAGATGATAGAAGCTTAACTATACAAGGCCCTCTTGAACATCAGTGCTCCAATGTCTTTCATATGTGATTGTGAAAGGCAATTCTGAGTCACATTTCATTTGTGGCCCTTTGGCAGCAGAAGACAGAATCTGGACTTAGTCTCCTGAGTTGAGGAATGCTAATCTAAGCCAATCTTTTCTAAGATCAAGAAAGTAAAAGTAAGTGATTTATGCAAAATTATACAATTAGCTCAGGTCACCCGAAATACAAGACTCTAAAGAAGACAAACGACAAGCCTCTTCAAGGTTTGTCTCATGTAACTTCCACTGCCCCAAAATTTTATAGACAAAATTACATAGAATCATTGAAATAAAATTCCTCTGATTCCAGGAAAATTTATCAGCTAAGTGCTGACTTCATTTCGACACCATATCTGGAAACTCAGGAAGATGATTAGCAAACTTATAAATAGATGGTTACAAGTGGTTTGATGTCATCTTTCAAGCATAAATAATGTTTAGCAGGTGTCAAACCAAGACCTGATTCTGTTTGATATTTTTATCAGTGACCTAGATAAGACCCTGGCAATCTATAGAGCCAAACTCTCTCAAAAGAATTACACATTGTAAAAGCCTCATAGTGTCTCAAGCCCACAACTTCCACTGTCCCATAGTCAAACTTCAGTTTATTCCCATAGCTCAAGGATCTCACCTAGGAGTGAGATATCTTATTAATTACCATTAAGCTAAGACTGACTAATATGAGCACTTCCAAATGTCTTAGGGACTTTTGCTTTTAAAAAAATGAATGAATAGCCAGTCATAGTGGTGCAAGCCTTTAATCCTAGCACTCAGGTCTACATAACAACTTCCAGGCCAGCTGGGGCTATAGGGAGACCCTGTCTTAAACAGATTTTTTTAAACTGAGTTTATTGAAAAGAATGCTATTTAATAGGTGCATCTCTACATTGTGACTACAATGAGACTATTTTTTTTCCTATCAAGCATCAATAAAACTCTTCTAAATTCTTCAACAATTTTCTAAATTGTAGAAAAATTGAAACTATAGGATTCTTTCTGAACTAAACATTTGAACCCTCATTAGCAATTGAGTAATAAGCATCTATCAGTACATGCAGTGAAAGGATTGTCCTTCCTTTCTGATTTATATTATATGAGTATATTCTTCTTTGGGGGTAGAGACTAATATTTTACAACCTCTCAAAACAGTTCAGAGCTCATTATATACATAAAATACTTGACTGTAAATTATACTGTCTTAGTTTGTTTCTTTATTGCTGTGACAAAATACTCTGAACAATACCAATTTGGGGAGGAAAGGGTTTATTCAGCTCACAACTCCCAGGTTGTAGTTCATCAGGGAGTCCAAGGTAGGAACTCAGGGCAGGAACCTGGAAGCAGGAGCTGGAACATAGGCCATGGAGGAATGCTGCTTACTGGCTTGCTCCCCTGGCCTCTGCTCAGCCTGCTTTCTTATGGAACACAGGCCCACCTGCCCAGGGGTGGTGCCACCCACGGGCTGGGCCCTCCCACATCACTCATCAAGAAGATGCCCCTCAGACATGGCCACAGGCCAGTCCAATAGAGGAAATTTCCCGATTGAGGCTCCCTCAACCCAGGTGTGTCAAGTTGACACTAAAGCTATACAGCACATATACTAACATCTTCTACCCTTTTAAGTACAGTGTCCTCTTGAACATCTCACACACGCACACACATACACACACACACACACACACACACACACACGGTTGGTTATATGTGTCTTTTGTTCTCTACAGTGAAACTGGAAGGAGACGAACACATGACTAGCTTTGGTTTAATCAAAGACAGAAAGCAGCTCTATCAGAATCACTTAGATCTAAACATTATTTCTGGAAGTAACAAAAAAAATGTCTGCAGTAATTTGTAAAGGGGTGTTTTAGCCATATGTAGTACATTCTTTTTTTAAGATTTATTTTTATTCTTAATTATGTGCTTACGTATATCTGTGTGGAGGTATGTGCAACCTGAGTGTGGGTGCCTGAGGAGGCCAGAAGACGGTGATGAACCTCCCAGAGCTGGATTTACAGACGATTGTAAGCCACCATGTAGGCGATGGGAACCAAATTCAGGTTGTCTGCAAGAGTATACACCCTCTTAAGTGCTGAGACATCTCTCCAGCTCCTGTGGTATATTCTTAATGACTATACCACTATGTTTAAGAATAAAAATAAAAATTACACCAATTGGAGAAAAATTTACAAATTTGGCTACTTAGGAGCAGCCACAAATATGTGACAGGCCTAGAGACTAGACTGTCTCATGCAGACTCTGCTGTTAAAAATATTCCAGTGATATATTTTTATAGCTAGCCAGGAGAAAATGTCCATAAATAGCCCTAGGAAGACTGGCCAAGAACTCACGTTGCCAGTAAAAATATTAAATTGACCATCATTAGAAATATTTCAAAATTGGCTAATGCTTTAAAAGGGCAAAATTAGTAGAAACCAAATAAATCATGGTAATATTGAAGTGTGGAAGGTTATTTTTATTTCCTACAATTTGTGTTTTTCTAATTTTCTCATTATTTCTTTCTCTGTTTTAATATCCTATCTCTTTATTCACCCAAATTTTTATTTGTATCTATCACGTTGTATTGTTGTTTCTGAGTGTGATTTTTTTCTTAAACCTGTTCTGACAACTTTCCTTTCTGAATTTCAAATCATCCCTGACAGTCAATACCTTTTAAGGAAAAACAATCTATATGGGTGTGAGGTTAGAAAGGAAATGGAAATCTGGATCAATTAGAAGGCTTTCATCCTGATACCCACTTCCTTGGGTGTTAACTGTCGGCACTCAACCATGAACTATGACTTGGCAGCTGTGGACTCTAATCCTAACTCAGGTTTGTGAAGTTTCACAATTTTTTTCCTTGAGAACAGCCAATGCTGAGCTAGCGTAATCCCACAGAGCCCGAATCTGTGAAGATCACTCTGCTTGAGTCCATATAAGGAATAGGGCTCTTGACCCAGGGCAGCTGAGGAATGCCCAGCCCTTCCAAATGCACAGCAGCCATGGTGGTGACCTGGAGGCTTTGCAGCCAATCTCTGACGGCTTTCTCTCACACTAGATTGAGAGAGCTTAGGCAGAACTGAAGTGCCAGCCAGCAAGATATCTCAAGAAGATAGCTTGGTACACGATGCCTTCTCATTTCTTAGGAACAATGAATATTTATTTGCTTGTAAACCCAATTAATTGGACATGATTTAAGTGGTTATAAATTTAAACTGAAGAGCTTCTTTAATCAAAGTCTTACATGTTTCAACTTCTTCCTCTGATAAATTCGAGTCATTTTAGATCTCCATTTATGCTTGAGTTAGGGAAGAAGCTCACAATGAGAAGGACAATAGGGCAGGGGTCCAGATAACGGCTTAGGGCCACACCTGAATCATCTTTACAGCCTTTTCCATTTGGGGAAGTGATCTCTCATGTCATCTTTAGATGTAGACAGTATTCTTATCTTAACCTTTACAAGTTTAGTATCAAAATATCATTTTTAATATAGCAAACATAAGTTCTTTCTTATATTCCCATTTTCTCTATGCTTCTATGATTATAGAGCTTTTACTAGTTAATCCAGAAAGGGTAATCTCAGGTAACAACTTTAGAAACACACAAAACCTGTTCCCATAAAACCACCCCTGTGTCCCTTCTTATCACACTCTGCTGCTGAAAAGAACAAAAGAAGTGGAGTCAGCACAAGCCCCCTTTTCCTGTTTTCCTCACTTACTGCGGCTCCAAATTCTTACTGAGGATTTCAAAGTAAGCAAGAGTTCACTGTAAGCAAGAAAAGGAAGGCTGCAATGACTCTCATACCACAGTTCCTCAAGCCTCTGAGCCTCGTAAACAGCTCTAGGGTTATGCAGAATGACCACAGATGGATTTAATTTGTTTTTTCCAGTTTTTCTCTAGTTTAACTTAAGATTGAGGTTCAGGACATGGAAAATAAGCCGGTTTCAGAAGAGTCGGTTCATGACTCACTGACAATTATTTTGGGACACTTTTGATAACTCAGAGTGAGCTATGTTAGTCTTCAAAGAGGAGTTTTTAAAAGTTACTGTTCTGCTTTCAGCAAAGCATATTGGTCTAATGACAAGGGGACACAGGATTTCTTTGGTGTTGGCAATCTGCTTTGTTTTCCTTAAACAAGTGTATTTAAGGTTAATAAAGCCCTTTGGAATTTTAATTTCCAAAACACTGTTGCATATAAACTTAAGTGAACTGTCAGTTGATTAGAAAATGGCACTATCAGGTGTGAACAATGACACTTGTTTCTCACACAAGACGTCCAGCAAACAATACTGGGAACAGAGCCAAGAAATGCCATTTCACTCACTTCAGACTTCCATAATAAGTCTCCATCCCCAAATCCCTGTTCTGCCCTCTGACTTATCCACCCACTCCAAACCTTTCCTGTTTACACTGTAAAAGAATGGTATTTATAAACTTTTACTCCTTAGCAAATGGGCTCAACATAAAACCTTCACTGTGGTATACAGTGTCATTTTGAAACCCTATATGAATCCAATAGATAGTGAAAAGAAATAATCCCAAGCTAAACCCTGCCACTTAATTCTGCTATAAAATTATCACTATCAAAGTGTGCTGGGATTCAGTGAGGATTCAGATTCTTACAGATGTTCAGTAGCTTTCACTCTTTTCAGAATGGATATCAACACTGTTAGGAGAGGTGAACCTGACCTGGAAGAAGCCTTGTTTCATGGTGTTTCAACCTACAAAATTGATCCTCCCCTTGACCTCGATTACTGAACTTTGTAGAAGCCATTACTAGGCATCAGCAAAAGTTTGTTTCTGAAACCTGAACAAAAAATAAATATTCACTAACACAGTAGGTAAAGATCTCTTGGTCATTTCCCTTATGTAAACAAATTGCCTTCAGCTAAGAGTCCAGAAGCATCTTTAACTGCTACTAACCAGCCAAAGGTCAACTCGTTGGAGTTTGTTTTACTTTCCTCCCTGTGTGGGAATTTTAGAAACTACCATATCTTTTTAAAGATGACTTCGTGTAGCTCTTCGTGTTATCAGGAACTGTTGGGATGTCTCTTCCAGTGTATAGCACTGAGACAATTGTGCTGTTTTCACTTTCCTCTCCAGAGGGAAAGAGTCTCATCCTGTGGTTTCAGTGAACACACAGAAGCATATACAAATAAATCTGCCTGCCTCGTCTTTCTGTCTCCAACACACTCAATTTTAAAAGATGTGTCCAAGTTTGAGTGCAACTGACCTGAGAAAGCACGGACTTTGTTGTGTCAGTGTTGGTCTCTGCCAAATTTTCACTCTCCACCATCGTTGGGGGCTAAGCCGCCACCTGGCTCTTATCCATTCTAGCCACTGCCAACTGCTCAAAGGTATGTTTTGCCTCCTTTCTGTTTGTGGCTGCAAGAGCCAGAACACGCTGCTCACCTTCCTTACATGTAGCTCTGTGGACACACCAGCTTCCATTCAGAGCAGCGCCTTTTATAAGTCTTTGTAATTCACCACTTCACACAATCTTTTGCCCTTCAGCTTCTCATCTCTTCAATCACCCTATAAGAAAGCAATCATAAGCGGAAGCCATGATTAACAATAACTGTAAGGTATCATTACTGTACAATTTGACTAGGTAATTAACATCAATTAAGGTTATTCTTTGACACCCAATAATGCAGGCCAGAGTTCACAAGTTCAGGTCTGGTTCTCAGCTCCAAGCCGGGCCTTCTGTTCTATAAAAGGAAATTATCTCTGGGGTCATACCACACAAGGCTCACTCAGTGACACAGACCAGTGACTGCACTGGGCCAAATTTGCTCAAAGAGCAGGAGGTAAGGCAAATTTGAAGAAGATGGACCAAGTGTGAAAGAGCAGGCCAGCCTGCTCATATTCCTGTGCTTTCCAGCACCTCCAGCCCTGTCCTTCACCACACGCACTCACTGGGAGAGCCAGCTCAGGCCCCAAGTACTTCTTTCCTCCTTTCTTCCTTGCCTTTCTCTTTATATGGCGCTGTCAGCTTGTCCATTCTCTTCATTCATTCTCTCTCTCTCCCTTTTTTTATTGAGATTTGTTTTTTTCAGTCTTCTCTTTGCGTTACCATGCTCCCTACTCTGCATAACCAAAACCTTAATCCAGTTTCTTCTAACAGCTCTTCTTAGATAGAAAGGAGGGAAGACTGGACCTCCATTCCCACAGAGCAGCTGAGATTTTTTTTTTTTCAAGTCTTGCATGTAATTTATCACTTCAATTTGGCTGAAAGTTCTTTGAGAAAGGCAATATCCATATTTTGTCTTTGTTTTTATTTTGTTTTATTTTCTAGCAGGGTTGGGTGCTGCAGCAGGAACCCTGCACGTGCTGCGCAAGTACTCTACTACTGAGCAATGGCCCCAACATGGGATGCCCTTATCTTTCTTACTTTTCTTTGTGGTCTCTATTGAAGATATATAACAGCCACACAAAAATGCTTGTTGATCAATGGACATGTAATATATATTTGTATTATGAATGTGTTAAATGTTCCAAAAGAATTTATTATTTGAAATTATTGATGATTCAGGAAAAATCTTTTGGGGGAAAGTGAAAAATTATGGACTTATTATGAAGCTTTAAAGGTCAAGTGTCAAAGGTAAATGCAAGAACCAATGACTTTCACAAAGAATTGTATGCCAATAAATTTTGTGTAATATAACGTATTACTAGGGACTCTACAGCATGTGCTCATTTTTTCTCTAGGTGTTTTGCATGTTCTATCTCATTCTTCAAAATATTAATAACACTATGAGATGAAAACTGTCACCTATTTATCCATAATTTACTAATCAAGAATTAAAAGAGAAAATAAATCTCGTGAGTTCAGTCCCTAGCACCTTCCCTGCCCTGTCCCTCTCCCTGAATTCAGAGCCATGTCCTACTTAGTGAATTTGAAGCAATGGCCAGCTACATTACTATAGTCTCCATCTGTTCACATTGCCCTCAGCATCATGCCCACCCTCAAACTTTCCATGAGCTCAAGGTCATCAAAATGAAGACTGAAAGGCAGGCATGGGGCTATGCACTCATAATCCCAGCAGAGAGAGGAAATCAATTCCTGTTCATGCCCAGCCTAGACTACACAGTAAGACCCCATCTCACAAAACAAAAACAAAACCCACAAAAGAGGAATGAGACATTCATCTGGCACCATTCAGAGTCATGCATTAAATTTAAGTGTAAGTAGTAGAAACACAGAGCTACTGACAAGAGAGCAAAGGACCCGGCCTTGATCCCCAGCATTGGTTATGGGAACAGCAAAAAGCAAAAGCAAGCATATGCCTCTCAGTGACTTCCAGCAGTTCCTAGTCCGTGAAATCAAGTAGCTTCAGGTGCTATTGGTATGCAAGATATCTTTCTATACAGGAATTACTCACAATGGCCCCTCTAAAAAACATAAAGCCCTCAAGGAAAGTGCATCAGCTGATCAGTCCCATCTCATCGAAACTGTCACAAGGGAAAAGGAAAAGATGAGAGAAACATTTAAGTTGCTAGATTAAGCAAAACAGACTTTGAAGTGAGTGGGCCTCATCCATTCAGCTGAAGGCCTGAAAGAAACAAAAAGGCTGATCCTTCACCCAGCAACAGAATTCCTTTGACATGACTCTCTCCTGACTGAAATGTCAGCTCTGCATGGATCTCCGCCCTGCCAGCCTCTGGCTTGGAATCACACCATCAGCCTCTGGATCCAGAGGCTTCAGACCAAGCTGGAGGGACACCATCAGCTCTGTTGGGGTTCTAGCTTGCCATGTCACTCTGCAGTTTGAGGACTTGTCAGCCTCCATAATCTTCTGAGTCTACTCCTGGTAATACAGTTTTTGCTATGGATGTACATCTCAATGTCAGTTCCTATTGCTGTCATAAAATACCCTGACAAAAGAACTTAGGGGAGAAGGGCTTGCTTTAGCTCACAATTCCAGGTTACAGTTTGTCGGCTGCGGAGCTTGAGGGAGCTGGTCACATCATGTCTACAGTAAGAAAAAGAATAGATGCATGCTTGCCAGTAGCACTCAGCTTGCTCTCTCCTTTTCATTCAGTCCAGAGCCCAGTCTATGAAATGGTATGGCTCACATTTGGACTGGCGCTGCCCACATCTAGAATGGGTCTCCCAGCTTCAGTGAACCCAATTAAGAAAATTTCTTACAGGCATGCCCACAGGTCAACCTACTCTACATGGTTCTTCATTGAGACTTCCCAGGTGATTCTAGATGATGACAAGTTGATAATTATATCTAAGCCACCAGAGTGTCTACATCAATTGGTTCCATTTCTGTGAAGAACACTGATGACCACAGCACTTCATCTACATGGACCATGGGGAACAGATGTTCTTCTTTGAGGTCCTTAGAGTTTTTCAAAAGAAAAATGATACTACTTCATTATTATCCACTCAAAATGTAAAAACATCATATTACCTTTCATTATAACTTACAATTCTGAGTCAAAGTGTTTAGATGTTCATATAAAAACTGGTTTTGAAACATAATCTCCAAATGATCAATTTAAATACTTGAGAGTTCAGCAATTAGCATTCATAACTCTAGTTATGTATTAGAGATCCTATTTTAATACTGGTTTGCTGTGGCCTATGAAAGTTTATTAAAATGTGGAAATAATTTAGGATTTTTAGATGTCGGTTTAATAACAGCTATCGGTTTTGCATTTTTGTTTATCATGTGCGTGCATGCTCATACATGTACAAGTGCAAATATATGTCAGTGTGCGTTTGTGGAGGTCAGAGGACAACCTTCAGGAGTCAACGCTTTTCTTCTACCATGTAGATCCTGGGGATCAGACTCAGGTTGTCAGACTCGGTGGCAAACCCCTTTACCTACTGAGCCATCTTGCTGACCCAATAGTAGTCCATTTTAAGCTACAAAGTTGGTTTTTCACTATTAACTTTGCTCTTCCTCTAAAATACTTAAATCTACTAGTCTGTAACTTGATTTTGCTTCTAGACTCAAATGGAAGCACTGCACTCAGTTGTTTCCTTCTTAAGCAAGTCTCAACCATTCACACATACTTTGTAGTTTTTATTTGCAGGTCTGATTGCCACATGAGCTTTTGGACTTGATTTTCAACTTAGAAATCTTACTTGTGGGAGCTGTTCATTCATGTAGTTAATTGATCAATAGCATCTCAAATTTCAACAGCCTGTGATTTAGTTCCTTATATAGTTATTTTAAGGTAATTTGTTCCTCCTATTGATAAACAAGTTTTGACATGGAACTTGCTCTTTTATGGTTAGTATTCTGAGGTCTTACTAAGATAAAAGTCTAACTATTTCCTTTACTTTATGGTCTCTTAAAAATCAGTCTTGGGAACATGAGGATTAGATAAATCTCAATAAAAACATTAAAAATAGAACTCCTCAGAATATAAACTGTCTACGGTTTCCTAAAGTTGTTACTCATCTAATATAATAATATTTAGAAACTAGAGTCTCATTTGATGTGATTACTTTCAGCTTTGTGTTTTTAAAAATTAAGTCAGGGAACTGGGGAAATGGCTCAGTGGGTAAGACTGCATGTTCTACTAGTATGAGGACCCGAATTTGAATCCCTAACTGGACGTAGCTGCATACCTTCAATGCCAGCATTGAGGGGTAGAGACAGGTGGATCCTGGAACCTGAGAACTCACTGGCCAGCCAGACTAGCAAAAACTACAAACATCCAATTCTGTGAGAGACTCTGTCTCAAGGCAGTATGGCAGAGATCAAGAGAGGAAGACACCGGCATCCTGCTCTGGCCTCCACATGGACACACATGGGTGCACACCCTCTTACACTCTTGTGGAGGCACCACACTACATACACCCACATCCATACACCAAAACATTAAATCAAATTAAAGTGTTTCCTTAGATTTTAAAACATTTAGATTTCTTCCTCCCAATAACAGACATTCAGTGCAAAAGGATTGTTCAACAGTATAAAGAGTTAATAACTGGAGTTAGTCAATAGAACTGTTTTAAATCATTGTAATTTCTGAAAGATAAAAAGGGAGGAAATACCTGCTATCGTGCCAATGAGCAGCCACCTTCTTCCCAACTGCTTGGATCAAAAATAGACGTGAGATTTTTTTTTTGATACAGAAATCATGTCTGAACTGCCTTATCAAACTATAAACACATATAAATACTTAGCTAAAAATTGAATATAGATAACTCGTCTAGTAAAAATGCACCCATTGCTCTTAAAACAGTTCTATTTAGTTTCTGGTTCATTTGAATTATTCTCCCAATTACTTAGGAAAGGGAGTACCTAAAATAATAATGAAGATTTGCTCAGCTGTATGAACTATTATGTCCCATGTGTGAACTTAAATTCTAAATTTTTTTGTCACTAATCAGAGTTACAGGTAATTTGTGTTCAATATCGAGGCTTTGGTCTTCAGTGTACTCTTATTTTCCTTGTCACATTTTCAGCGTATGATCTGTCTTTTTGGCCGTTATGTTCTTTACCCCTTTTTTTCTCTGGAAAATCAAAAAAATCACTTTAGGAGCATATCTTTTTCAAGCCAAATTTTTTTTTCTGGTGCAATTTGTTTAGTTTCATTTGTGTAATGGAGTTGATTTTTATTTGCAAATTCTAAGTAATATCTAAGTCAAGACTTTACAGCAACCTTTGAAAACATTTGTGCATGTGTGATTGTCCTGAGGGTGCAGCTATGTTTCCCCTAAGTTGTTTGCTATGGACTCCTAGCCAATAGGGAAAAAGACTGAATAATGACCCCAGTTCATTAGCCTAGAACTCAATCACTCTTTAAGTCACAGAGGAAAAGATCTGGGTTGAAGGTGAAACTAGGATTTTATTTTGTATTTAACAAAAGAATGATACACTTGACCATTAAGAGCATCTTAAAAATGTAAGAAGGAAGGCCTAGAGTCATCCATGTTTAGGTTCAATTGAAGAGATAGTTTGTAGAAAATATTAACATAGTTTAAGTGTTATCTGGGGGTTTCAAACATTGCATAGAGGTTAATCTTAAGAGCTAGCTATGGGTGACAGACAATTCATAAAATAAGATGCTCTAGGAGCGTGACAGAAGAGGAAGGCTGAAAACACAGTGCTTCCCTCTGGTTATCTATTCTCTGACAAGATTATTGGGCCATTGTGGTCTCTGTATTCCTCTGCATTGAACCACAAGTCAGACTGCAGCCCAGAGGACTAAGAAGACACAGGAACTTTCTTCCTTATCCAAAAATTGGTAGTATGTTCAGATTTATCTGGAAAGGAGGGTTTATTTCTGTGCTGTTAATGAGTCAAGCAAAATGAACCATTATAATATGTTGGGGTTCAGGAAGAAAAGGATATAATACAAAACTTTGCCACTACCATTGTTTATCAGTGAGGGGACATCTAAGATATACCACAACACCTTTTAGACTCTAAAATCAATTGCATCCGGAGGTGAGATAATATTGCTACTATTCATTCTTAATGTGTCAGGCACTGAGCAAAGCACTCAATTGTTACTATAAATAGGCCATATAGCAACCTCTAAGGTAAGAATCAACATTCTGATTGTGCAGATGTTCTAATTGGGCTCTAATCACATAGTACATGTGATCAGGGCCTCACACCAGTCAGAGACTCCTAACGCCCTTCCCATAACTTTCCCTGACACTGGTCTAGCAACATAAATGTTTGTAGCAGAGAAAATATAAGCCTCTTTGATTGGGAAGGTGTCTTATTTGTGTAAGTGGTTGGAAAACTAAGAGTCACATGATGGAGGTACTGTATCCTGAGTTGACATTAGCCAAAGCACCAGGCAAGTCTCCCCAGACTAGCTATTTTAACATGGGTTTAGTTTTCATTTCTTCTTCATATTCAAAAACCAGGATTTTTGAGACATGGGCAGCTTTAGTACAAGCAACATTTCAGTCCTTTCCTTCCCATGGATTTGGAATTAATGGGTGTCACAGTGGGCAGGAAGGCAGAGCAAATTAAGAATAGGCACTGTTTATGGGTCAAGCCTGGGCATGGCACCTATGCCTTCTGCTCGTTTGCACTCAAATACTCAGTTACATCATTCTTCTGATTCCAAAGGAGACTGAGGAATAGTCTATGATCTGTTGTTTGGTGTATTCCCCCTACTCCTGTATGGAATTGCCAATATGCTAGTGCTATAGATGAGGACTTTAGGAGACAGTTATTTTGAGGAAGAAGCCCTCCCAAGTGAGAATGGTGGCCTCATTGAACACAAGCTGGTCCTTTGCCACTCCGCTTTGTGGTGTGAGATGAGACATGCTGGGTACAAGTCCTCACTCGATGTGAGTCTGCTGGGGTTTGATCTTGAATTTCCCAATCTCCAGAATATGGGCATGGCAAATAGCTCAGTGGGAAGGCCCTACAGTGGGTTCAGTTCTCAGGATAAATGGTTTTTTTTTTTTTATTGTTGTTTGTTTGCAGGTGGGAATGGCGCATCTATAATCCTAGCACTCAAAAGGGTGAGGCTGAGGGATTATGTGTTATAGGTCAGCCTAGGATACATACTGTAAGGTACCCTGTGTCAAAAATGAAAACAAGCAAACCTTCCAATCTAGGGTTGACACTCATTGAAAAATCTATTTCATGAATGAAGGTAAAATAATGACATTTTCAGGCAAATAAATTCAGCAGCAGCAGACTACTTGAAAACAAAAAAAAAGATGATGAAGGAAGTTCATCAGGCAAAAGTAAAATGATACTAGATAGAGATTTGAACCCACAAAAATAAAAATCCTTGTCCCCAAGGGTCAGTCAAAAGTAGGAAAATAGCAAAGATACTAATCTCCCTCCCATTTTAGTGGGGATGGTTCAGTGGGTGCAGTGCTTGTTGTGCAAGCATGAGGGTGTGATTTCAGAGCCCTAGAACCCTTGTTAAAGACAGGTGCTCAACTGCAACCGAACCCTAGCCAATTGGTGAACTCCAGGTTCCATGACAGACCTTGTCTCAAAGAAAATAAAGTGGAGCATGAAATAGGAAGACACCTGGCATTGACCTCTGACCTCCACTCACGCAAGCTCAAGCTAGACACCTGCACACACATGCACATACATATGTACTATACACACAACAAATAAATGAAAGGTTGTTAAGAAAATAATAGAGGGGTTGGAGAGAGCAGTTAAGAATGCTTCCTCCTCTTGCATTGGACCTGATAACCAACAGTCAGGTGGCTCACAGTGGCCTGTAACTCCAACTCCAGGTGATATGATGCCACGTAAAAATAAAATATTTTTTAAAATTGACTATTCAAATGAAAAATGATGTATCATAGAGTTTATAATGTACCTAGACTGGTGCAAAGAATAAAAATGCTCCAAGGAAGAGGGAAATGGAAGAACCTGTTGTCAGGTTTTTATACTGCACATCAAGTACTATTATATTATTTGAATGAACACTGTGACAAATTTTAAAAGAGCATATATGTGGCATTTTTAAGGTCATGGAAAATAAAGAACTCAATAAACCAAAACTGGGGAAACATAGATCACTAAAAATAATGAATTCAGAAGAATTCAAGAAAGAGAAGAAAAAAGCATCAGGACCCAGATGGGACAAATAAATGAGAAATAATATGCTGGTGTATTTAAACCTAGTCCAGCAACAGTACATCTTGGTATTTACTCAAATGAAATGAAAATGACCACACAAAAACTTTTAAGTTAGAAAAGAAATAAGCAGCTCAAATGTCTATCCAGTGGTGAATGAATAAACAATTTATGATATATCCATACAGTGAAGTACTATACGGCAATAAAACCCTGGATGAATTTCAAAAGCATAACGGTAAGGTAAAGGATTTATTCACAAATACTATATATATGATTCATTTCATATAGCATACCAGAAAAGGGGAAATTACAACAGAAGAAAATAGGTTTCCAGCAGCTGGAGGAGCAGAGCAAGCAGGAAGAGGATCTACTGTAGGAGTGACTTACAACATGGACAGAATCTGGACTAATGACCTTCACTCAACCTTGTACCCAAAAGGTACTTTTTATAAGCAAGGAAGCTCACTGATCCATGTGCTCTTGTGACCTGGGCACCTGACCTTGATTTCTTGGGACCCTACTTTACCCTTCACTAAGAAAGTGAATGAATGTGGGTATGCTTGAATTAGCATATGAACATCTGAAAGCAGTGCATTCATATTTGTATCCACATTGAAAACGGTGAGAATCACTGAGGAGTATGCTTGGCATCATGGCATATTTTTGGCCTAGGGATCAAAGGGCAAGATCCTCTGATAAGACAAGGGTGGATCCCAGCTTACGGTTCCCCAATTCATGCTGGGAAACTGTTTGAATATAAGTTTGAGTGAGGCCTGGCTTAGGAGCACAATTCCATGGGAGATCAGAAGGAACATACCCTCTGAGTTCGGGTCCACTCTTGGCTATTAAAACTTAAAGCTGAGTCAACTGATTCTTTATTCAGGTACAGCTGTAAGTCACTTAGCAAAGTCCCAATTTACTATGAACAAGCAATAAAGAATCTTTTCAGGATGATGTGATTTTTCTATACCTCCATTGTGACACTGATTACAAAACTGTGTACATTTTTTTGCAAGACTCATTGCATTATATATTTAAAATTACCCCTTAATAAAGCTGACTTAAAATGAATTAATGAGAGGCCTGGAAAGATGGCTAAGTGGGTAAAAGTGCTTGCTGTGCAAGTGTGAGGACCTAAGTTTGAATCCCAAGAACTTACATAAAAGCTGGGTGTATACCAGAGTTCCTACAGGGGATGGGAGCAGAGACAGGAGCATCTCCAAATGCTCATGGGTCAGCTGGTCTGGAGTACACAGACTAAACAACAAAGAAGAAAAACAACAAAGAAACCTTGTCTCAAACAAGGCAGAAAGCAAGGACCAACATGCAAGGTTGTCTTCTGACAGTCGTATGTTCACAGGTGTGCCCATACATGGATAAGTGTATAAATATACATTGAACACAAATACATAAGACACACACACACACACACACACACACACACACACACACATACACCAAAATGAAAAAGAAAAAAGGAAAAGAAAAGAATTAATGCTTTGAAAAATTACATCTCTGTAAATAAAAATTTATCATTGTAAGTGAGCTTATGAACACCCTTGAAATAAGACCCTAATACTGGGACAAGGGTAAGTCACTAGGAGAACGTGAAGGAAAGAGATCAGCGGAATATCCCCATGTTCCAGGAATTCCAGGACCGAGTATATTAATAGAGAGTCTAATCCCTTCTCTATAGGAATCTGCTAAAGTGTCCTGGAGAGCTTTGGACACTCTCACTAAACAGAAAGAGTGATTCATCGCAGCTTGTACACTGACTGATTTCATGTCGAAGGCATCAGGTGATATGGTGAGCTGGAATACTCTTATATTTGCTACCTAGCTCCAAAGAGCAAACAAACAAGCCTCACACAGCTAATCAAGGCCAACTGCTTCTGGTCTTAGGCTTTACTGAGTAAGGGACAGATGACAAATACTTTTGAGATAGATGTGTGTAAACGATTTTAGAGCCTAGGGCAGAGCGTATAATGCCACAAGTGCAGCCAATGAAGGCGTAGCTGGGAAAAGAAAACAGACTTTAAACCAAGGAAGAGTTTGAAGTTCCTGCCAGATATAAAGTTCGAGGGAGCTGAAGTTGCACCTGTCTGCTTTGGAGACCCACTAAAGTGTTGGGCCATTTTAAGACCCCCTCTAAGCATTTCATTCTGGCTACTTATTTGCCATCTCTTATTTAAAGACAATTCACATTATCTTATACTAGCACATTTTTAAAAGTTCAATAAAACCAATTCATGAACAAGATACAAAAACTTGAATGAGCACAGAAATGTATAAAAAAGAAAAATGGAGACATCCTTCCTGTGCCCATTCCTGTTCCCTTCTGGAAACACAAACAACATGAGAGCTCCGACTTTTGCATGAATGTGATCCTTGCCTTATGGTTTTGAGTTTCTTCTATCTAATTCCTTTATTTGTTTATGTCATCAAGAACCACTCTGATGTCCCTGAAAAACTTGAAATTCCATGGTTTTTGTTTGTCTGGTTTTTGCAAGTCTGTGTCTTTACTGCTCTCCACACTTGGTAAACAGCACAACCATTAATTCATCTGCTGAAAGCAAAAATGCTGAGATCATCTCTGGTTTGTATTTTCAAAACACACAAAATTGCATTCCATATTTAAACCATCAGCATATCTTTTCTTATTCACTCCCAAAATTTTTGCAGTATTCTACAGCTCACTATAGCTACTCTTACTACCCCAGATCCAAGCCACATGCCTCTCCTACCTGGTCTCCTTGTCCATGTCTACCTTTAAAGTCCACATAGATGAAGTCAGTCCCACCCTTATCACCAAACATCCTGTGACTGTCACATTGCAGTGAAATTCTTGCGCAGAGCAACCCCATCTTCAGTTTGTGTCTGTGTTTCTGACCTCACACTTAACTCCTCTCCACAGGTTCACTGTAGTTTGGGTCTCTTTGGAATGCTGAAAACAAACTCAGTGGATTTCCTTCTCGAGATCATTTTTTGTTTGATGTGTATATTGCTTTTTATTCTTTTCTGAGATGTTCTTCCTCAGATAGTTTCATAGTTTACTTTTGTATATCACTTAGTTGTCTGCTTAAGAAAACTCTTGCTTTGAATGATCACCCTTCTGATCACACCATTACTCTCCATCCCCTTACCTGGCCTTAGAAGATCTTGTAGCGTTTATTATCACTAGGAATAAATGGTATATGTTTACCTTTTATTACTCATGAGACACATCAAACTGTTCAGTCCCTGAGAATATGAGCTCTTTTTATCACTTCAGTGACATCTCAGTAGGAATTTAGTATGTGTTTTTTTAATGAATGAAAGGATAAACAGATGACTTCTAGCACTAGTCGCTATCTAGACTCTTTAATGAAGTGCTTCCCACCATCTGATCCATGTGCTCTTGCTATTCTGTGCATCAAGTACAAACAAAATTAGAAATTTCTGTTGTTTTTCTTTATAAGAGGAATAAAGAAAGCACTAACCAAAAATAGCTGAACAAATACCAGGCATGGTTTTTAAAATATAGCCAACAATCTAACACACTGGAATGAATGATTAATTGTGTGTTGAAAACTTGGTTGCAAAGTAGGTAAAGGAAAAGACACCCTAAAGAATACATTGTTAATGTTTGCAGGCTTCAGAGACCATTGATTTGATCTATTATTTTTAGATAGTTTTACCTGTTTTCAACAGAAGGTGGGGTTCATCTGTGCCAACCGCACGTGCGTTTGCTGTAGCCGATCTCCTGGCATTCTCAAGGCTTCAACATTGTCATGTTCTATATTAAGTTGGACCACTCC
The DNA here is from genome assembly GCF_000622305.1 of Nannospalax galili. Lineage (NCBI taxonomy): Eukaryota > Metazoa > Chordata > Mammalia > Rodentia > Spalacidae > Nannospalax > Nannospalax galili. The sequence continues at coordinate 155,216 of NW_008339764.1, forward strand.
GGTTCAGCTGGTCCTGGAACACTGCCATCACCATGGATGTCTTCAAAGGCCCTTTTCAAATTGCAGGGCGGAACTGTGTTCTCTGAGAGTTTATTTGTGTTCTTCAAGATGTAGATGATGACCTTTGCTCAACTTCAGACATTGCTGAAGGATGGCTTCAATCTATTTACAGCTACAGGAGCTCAACCACTTTTCCCATTCTTCAGTTTAAGCAAAAGACATATTGGAATCAAAAGGACCTCAAGTTATTCTCTCTCACAGCACACAGTTACATTTAATCCAAATACTCTGCTCTGCCGTTTATTTGGCAAGATGATACTAGTAATCAAGTAAGACAGCCAGTTGAGGAAAAAATATTTTCTCTATTCATGGTTTTCAAAGAACCATATGCAGTTTTCAAAGAATTTAGGATTTTAGCTAAAACATCTATGAGCTCAGACTAATCAAAGGTATCTGGAAGCCAAAAATGGTGGTGCATGCCATTAGTCCCAGCACTCGGGAGGCAGAGGCAGGTGGATCTCTGTGAGGTCAAGGCCTACTTAGTGAGTGCTAGATCAGCTGGGGCTACAGGGAGACCCTGTCTCAAAAAGAGCCCCTCTTGAAAAAACCCAAACTATCTGAATCTGGATGTTCTTTGCAAGCCAAGTGGTTCTCACTTTGTCAGTAAAACAACAGAATTCTCAAACATGCCAATAACTTTATTTAGTGATGAGCTCTTGATATAAAGTACAGAAAATATTTAAACCTAAGCATATTAAGGGGCTAGGCAAGAATGAACACATGAAATCCGACTTGTAAACTTTTGCCTTAACTTTAAAACATCATGGATTTCATCTAAGTTGGCAACTGAAGACAGCAAAAGTTGCTGCTGAGAACCCATCACAATTGCTCACGATAGGCTTAGGAGCCAATAAAAACTTATCAGTGTTTCTGTGCCGTTGTTAGATTTGGAGACTTGTCAACTGATTCATGCCAAATTCACACAACCCTAGGATTTAGCAAAGTTAAGTCTATAGTACTTATATTCCCTCCTATTTGGTGTAAGACCTGTTTGAGTGTTTGTTTGGTCCATCACTCTCTGGTTAGCAGACTGTGTAGACAGTCCACTCCTTAAACAAGGAAATGTTTGGGGATTGTACTGAAACTATAGCAAAAATAAGGGCCTTTCCCTCAGCTAGATATATAATTCCCATTTGACAAACCTATTTTTCCCTTTATATGTTGTCTTATTTTAGAAATGATGCTTGCATTTACTGTTTAGATGCTTTATCATATGGTCATATTTTTATTTTATATTTACTATTTATTGGAAATTACTGTGAAATAGTATGTAAAGTTTTTATCACTATATTTTCACATACAGACAGCACATGACTGTTCAGTTTATGCATTTTCAACTTGACGATTATGTTAGGTGATACGAATTCAGTAGAACTCTACTTTGAATTTTTATCTTTTCCTGGGCTAGAGAAATGTAGTATGAGACTCTCAGCAGCAGTGAGCTGCAGCTCTGTCAGATACCTGCTCATGAGGCTGAACAGCTGGGATACCACAGTCTACTGTGTGGCTGAACCATAAGGCTCAATACATTAGATATATAATACTAAATGTACTTCCAGCTTAAGATATTTTCAATTTATAATGGGTTCATTGGGATATAGTGCCAGTGTTAGTCAAGGAGCATTTGTACATAACTTTCATTAAAAACTCATTTATGCCTGGTCATAGTGATACATTCCTTTAATTCCAGCACTGAGGTGGCAGAGGCAGATGGAGTTCTGTGAATTCGAGTCTGGTCTACATAGAGAGTTCAGGCCATCCGGGATTGCACAGTGAGACTCTGTCTCAAGAAAATCATTTCTAACTTTCAAAGGAAATGAAAAAGAAAAAATACCCAGTCAGTGGTGGAGTGATAGAGCTGTGGTGAAAAGATTTTTGGCAATGCCCTTCAAAGAACAGTAATAATTCCACACTAAAATGCCCTCCAGTTTGGCAAAATAAATAGCTACTCCCTACTCTACAGCACTTTACCTCTCTTTCAATGAAAGTCTGTTGTCCTTCTTATCTCAAGGGCTCTCAGTTTCCAGAGGTTAAGCAGTGGTGTCACGTGCCATTCTTAGGCCTCCAAAAAATCTGTTTGAAAGAAAAGGAAAACTCAGTTTAACTCATTCATTATTGTATTCCCCCTCCCCCTTTTTTTTTTGGTCTTTTTTTTTTTGAGACAGGGTCTCCCTGTAGCCCCAGCTGGCCTGGAACTTGCTATGTAGACCAGGCTGGTGTCGAACTCATGAAGATCCACCTGCCTCTGCCTCCCAAGTGCTGGGATTAAAGGCATGAGCCACCATGCCCGACTCTTCCCCCTTTTTTAAATGATTTATGGAAAAATGAGAAGGGCTTCTTTATATGAGTGAGTGTAATGGTATTATATAGAAATTTTATAAATTAACCATCACTGAGCTTTTAAAAATATTAAGGGAAGGAGAAATAAGGAGTTGCCTAGTTGGCATAAAGTTTCAGTTACACTAGATAATAAGTTGTAAAGATTTAGAATGCCCTGTGAACTGTATAGCAGGCTGCTTGCAGTTAATTATATACTTCCTGTACTACACATTTAAAATTTTAAGAGGATGAATCTCATGTTAATTGTATGCTCACACCAGAGAACCCCAGGGGGACTCAACTTTTGGGTGATGCCTAGGTCTATGACCTTGTTTTTGGTGACAGCCTCACAAGTATAGACATATGCCCGAAGTCATCCAATTATGTATATTAAATATGTACAGTGTATTTTAAAATACACAAATATTCCTGATAAAGCAAAATAAATTGCCTTCAATTATGAGTCAGTGTAGGCATTTTGAGTTTAGTCAGTGCATACTTATTGAACACCAATAATAGCACTATTCTAAGACTTGAAGTACAGCAAGACCCAAAGTCCTATCTCCCATGTAGTTCATATTCTTGTGAGAGAAACATTAATCTTGAGTCTTACTCCAAAGACTCAGTTACTCAACTACCTAAGGAATTTCTCTAAGAAATCTCATCAACCAGGCTTGCCTTCTAGCAGTCTGAAAGACAGGAGAGTTCCATTAGTTTGCACATGTAGTATAATTTAATGGATTTAATAACATGATACACTTCATTCCAACCTATCCTCTTAAGAGAGATTCTAGAGCTAGATGTGGTGGTATGCAACTTTAATCCTAGCACTCAGGAGGCAGAGGCAGGTGGATCTTTGTGAAATTGAGGCCAGCCTGGTCTACATAGTGAGTTTCAGGCCAGCTGTGGCTATAGGGAGACCCTGTCTCAAAAAAAAAAAAAAAAAAAAAAATCCCAAAACAAAATAAAACAAAAACCCCCAAACAACAAATATAGAAACAAGAAGGGCTGAGTGGTATAAAACTGCAGATCTTTGTGTCCAAAGAGAGCAAAAAAATTGGGGATATAGAATATGAGATTTCCTCTCCAGAAAACAGCATATTAGTAAGAAAGTAACTTTATGCTTATAAAGTTTGGGCCTCTTCATAACATATCTACGGAAGACCCCTGGGTTTTTAGCTGAACAGATTTCAAAATAAACAGAAGAAATATAAAATTTTGACATGCAAACTGTTTTCATAATGACATTAAGGGACTGGGGATTTGGCTCAGAGGTAGAGCATATGCTTAGCATGTGTAGCATGTCTGGGTTTAATTACTAGGGCATGCGCGCCTGCATGCACGCACACACACACACACACAAATAGCAAGAATATTGTTATTGAATATTGAAATATTGATATTTCAAAGTACAAGCTGAAGTGGCAGACAGCCCTGCATTGGGCATGTTACTATAAAAATACAGAATGCTTTCTTAAGCTCCTCACTGCTGTCTTTAGTACCTCATCCTGTATTATTACTTCCTTCCCTTTTGTGTGGCACTGTAAAGAAAAACAAATGACAGAAATACCATTTATCTATGTGAGCTCATAGAAATTAAGACACTGCAGGCATGGCTGTGTATGCCAATAACCCTCGCATTGAGGGGCAGAAGCAGGTGGATCTGGAGAGCTCACTGGCAGCCAGAGTAGCTGAAATGGCAAGCTTCTGGTTCAGTGCCAACCTTGTCTCAGGGCAGTAAGGGAGAGAAGGATGGAGGAAGACACACACCACCGGCCTCCTCATGCATACAAACAGGCATGCATACATGGACACTCACATGCATGCACCACACACATACAACACATAACACAAAAAAAGAAAAAAAATTAAGACACTCTTTTATTTAAAATGGTGGTCATGTAATGTGGAATGAGAAGTTTAAAATACTCCTTAAAAAGAACACAATATTTTCCTTATATTTTTAAAATTTTCTAAATTTCTATGTTGCCACTATATAATAAGACTCTATCACTGAAGACATACATACTTTGGTTGCAGGACTTAGAAAAATCAAGCTGGAACTCACCTGGAAGCTTTCTTCTTGCTGGCTAGCTTTCATAAGGCCAGACGGTGCTATTCAGACGGCTGGAGGAGAAAAGTCATCAATGGATTTACCGAGCAGTAGAACCTGCATGCTGTAATACTGACTCTTGAGGCCAGATGTACCCATGGTTACAATAACAGCAAAAATTTTATGGGTCTAACTCACTACTTTCTGATTGAATTTGAGTCCTGTACAGTCAGTCAGAGTTCATGTTTGGTACTGTAGACCTGATCAAAAGACTATGGCTGGGGAAATCATGGTCCTTAGCAGGAACTTACTACTAGTTGTTTTGCTAAATGTCTATGTTGCCAACCTGCCTTCTAAATATTTACATTTATACTCACAGATTAGTGCCACTCTCAACCTTGCTTGGAGAAGCTTCTTTTAGCAGTGGGCAGCAATCAATTCAAAGACTCATAACTGGTCAAAGTTCTGAGGCTAAGTTACTGTTGAGCGTTCAGCCCTAAATAGAGCATCTATATTAACCCCTGCAGTGTTCAGGAAACATTGTGGAAGAGGAAGAAGAAAAAATGTGAGAGCTGGAAGATGGGGTGGAGTGCTGTGAAGTGCAGCCTTCTGGATATGACATAACCATTGCATTCCTGAACTCACAGCAGTGACAGTTACCCACACAAGATCTGCATAAGGTCAAGCCAGTCAATAATTCCAACATGAAGGGATTCATGAGGCTTCACCCTAACTGAAAAACTATTGGTAATTGATGGCTGTTGGGCATGGGGAGTCTTTTTCTTCTGGGCAGTGGCCATTGGTAGGTTGGCCATGCTCATGCAGATATCACTAAGGACAACGTGGGTTAGAAAAAGAAAACAAAGAGGACATGAAGGTGGGAGGGACTTAAAGGTAGGAGGGGCACTGTTATGGTACAGAGAGAATGAGGGGGTAGATTAACATAAATCACTAGTTATGCTACTTTGTATATATGTATGAAATTGTCAATGAATAAATAAAAGATATTTATAGAAAATACACTTGTAAATCACTCAGCCTCCTGTACTGAACACAGTTGGTTCACAAAGAAAGTCATTATTGAATGCTCTTTTTCTCAAGCCAACAATGCAAAAACTCATTTAGGCAAACAAAAGTCACATACTATACATTTTCTTGTTAAATATATATTTAATTGATATATATCATGTTGTGTGTCACTTGCTAAGTGCTAGGGATGTATTAGTGAACAAAAACTTTTTTCCTCATGATGCTTATGGTCTTGAAAGCAATAGTGGGATTAACCAACAATCACTTGAATTATAGGTTATGGAGGAAAAGTGCTATAAATCTCTAAATACGGGACCACTGAGATGGTTCAGGTGGTAAAAGTGCTTGCCGTCAAGCCTGATGACCTGAGTTCAATCCTCAGGACCTGCATGGTGGAAAGAGAGAATTTAATTCCCCCCAAATTGTCCTCTGACCTCCACTCATGTGTGTGCATGTGCACACACATACAAACACACACACACATACACACACAGAGCAAATAAAAGACAAATAAATGTAATTAAAAATTTTTTTGAAAAAAATTTAAATTTTTTAATTTTTAATGTGTATGAGTGCATTGCCTGCATGTATGTAAGTGCACCTGTGTTGTGCAATGCCCATGGAGGTCAGAAGAGGGCATTGGATTCCGCTGGAACTGAAGTTATGGACTATTGTAAGCCCCGTGTAGGTGCTGGGAATCAAACCTGGGTCCTCTTCAAGAGCAGTCAGTGCTCTTAACTGCTGAGTCATCTCTCCAACTCCTGAAAAAATAGATCTACATACAAGGTATATATTTGGTAATTTTCTCTGAAGAGCTAGGGAAGACTGACATCAAAAAGCGACATTTAAATCAAGACCTAAAATCAGAAAAAGGAGTGGTACTGATGAACATAGATAAGTAATGGAAGACTTCATTTCCACCAAAGATGTTTTTATTAAAAGAGGATAAATAAAAAATCCCAAGTGTCTTTATAGTCTGAAATTATTACTGTAGATATCATTGGATTTCTGTACTCAAAATCAAAACTAAGAAATGTCTATTTAGTGAAATACATTAAAATGGATTTATTTATACCAACTGAAGTGTTGTTAGCTACAGGAATTTTAAAAAATAACCTTATAAAATTTAGGTCTATGACATGCTTACTTGAAGGATGGACAAAGTTTTGTTTGCTTTGGAGAGTGTCTGTATTTGTTTGTATTTTTAGGCATCACTGTGAAGTGGAAAGAACATTGGACCTGACGTCAGGAGATCTTGGTTTTATTTCTGACTGTTGATCATCTGTTGGGAAGCCACGGGCAAGGCTTTTGTAAAAGGGAGTATTACTTGCTTGAGTCAGAAGCTTAGTGGAGGACCAGTGGCTCGGGAAAGGACAGCATCTATTAGCATTCAAGGACTCCACAAATCTCTGTCTTCTTTCATGTAAGCATCATGCTACTCTTCCTTTAGGCTGAAGGACAACTTATTTTAGCCTTATTACCTTCAGATCAAAAGGAAAGAAAGAGAAAGAAAAGATTAGCAGCTCTTGATAACAGCAGAACAAATAATAGGAATAAAACAGCTTGAGAGAAAGGTGATGGGAATTGAATGCCTCTTTGCCACCTCAAGTTACATGGGCACCTTTCATCTCCTTGGTGGTGCTCAGGGTCCTGTTACCAGCAATAATGGTACCAGGGCCATGAAAACTACTCTTGTTTTCTAGAAACTTCGTTTTCTCCACTTTGCTCTTCTTCAAGAAGCTATCTGCCTTCCCTCCTCTCATTTGTTTCCTGGTCCCTTCTCCTTTGTTTTCCTTGTCTTTTCTACCATCCTCTTTCCCTAATTAGTCTACTTTCCTTTCTTGGTTGACTCACTCTACAGGAATACAATCATTAATTAAAATCCTTAATAAATGACTAGAAGAATAATTTGTCATAATAAGAGCCTCAAAAGTTCTAATCAGGTGTTATGACAATGTACCAGAACAGCAAATTTGCCAACAAATAACACCCAAAGGCTTGTGTCACCAGAAGTACTTACAAGGCTCCCACTTGAAAGAAAGTAGTATCATCACATGTTGCTACTTAAAAAATTTAAAGAAAAAAGTATGAAGATGAATATGCATTATATTTATGTTCGATGTGTACGTACTTTGGGATAAATAGATCATGCTCTAACATTGTTAGACATTTTTGTTGTCATTTTGTAGTGGGTACTTCAAAGAGATTGTCAATCCATAATAGTTTTAATTACATAGATAAGTGTTGTTGTTGCCTGCCTTAGTGGGCTAGCTGCTTGAGGACTCTCCGTTGGGGGCAGGGGGAGAGTAGGCGTGAAATCAATGGAGCAGATTTTGGGAGACACACTCAGCAGTTAGCAAGCAAGCTGGTTTATTGTGCCGTTAGGGCTTTCTTTTATACCCCCTGCCTGATCCTCATTGGTTCATTTGGCTATGTGTCTCCTCTTCATTGGTGCGGCACGCTGTCCTCTGTTTGCATCATTTGATGTTGTGCTTTATGGCAGGTTTTAGGTTAGCCTGAATAACAGAAGTATTTACCGGCCCATTTCCCCACAGATAAGAAAATAAATACAGATAAATAAACCTGAAGAAAAAACATTGATTTAGAATTCAAAGAATTAAACATGGGACATTTTCAGTTTTGAAGCTAAAGATGAATTATTTTTGGTCAAAATACTCATATCCAGAATTTTTATTTGGATATAGATAATCAAATGTGGTAATTTCAGAGATGTTACTAATGTATACATGTTATATCAAGGACATTTCTTAGCAACCCCACCACTTGTTACTCCCTGGTTCTCTAGCCAACCACCTCAGAATAGACTGGCAGAGGAGGAAACTACTATTTATTTGGTCTTTTTGAGACAGAGTCTCCCTGTAGCCCCAGCTGACCTGAAACTCCCTATGTAGACCAGGCTGTCCTGAATCGCACAGCAATCTACCTGCCTCTGCCCCCGATTGCTGGGATTAAAGGTGAGGCCTACCACACCCAGCTAGAAACTACATTTTATAAGTACCTAAGTCACATATGTTAGCAACCAACAGAGGTACTATGAACTATTTCCCAACATTACTCTGTTGTTTGGAATTAACTTTTAAGAATTTGTGTCAGTAGACATTAATAGAATTCAGGGCTTCCTGAAATTTCCCCAAATTTGATAATGTAGCATTTTAGAAAGCAGAAGAAATGAGTTTCCTTCTCTCTGACCTACTGGAGTGGGTCATACAAGGATTTTCTGACTTTCCCATGAAGCAGTTCCTGAGGCCTCTGTAAGAGATCGGTTCTCTAAAAGCTAGCATGTGGGTGTGTCTGAAAATACAGAGGCACAGAGTCAGTCCTCACTAAGTTCCTCTCAGCTTCTTACAAGTTGAGTGTACTTGATTCTTTTTCCAATTGCATTTCTCTCTGACAGTCTGCTTCTTTAGCAAACTTCATGTAGAATTATGCACCGCTCTATTGTTCATCATTTCTGATGACTATGTCACATTAAGCTTAGGTGCTTTTATAGCTTTTTTCTTGGCAATTTGTCTTTTGTTATGGGTGACTCTGCCATGTCCCTAGCAATCTTGTCTTCCCTACAATGGCATGGTTGATCAAGTCAAATTCTAACAGACTGGCTGGCATTGGGATTGGGAAGGAATCCACTGAGAACAAAGGAAAGAAATCATGAATCCTCTGGCTGCGTTGAGTAAATCTCATTGACCATCGACTTCTCTGTTGATTTAGTATGAGAGAGAACTAACGAAACAGATATTCTAAGAATTAAAAAAACTCTCTTGGAATTGTTGTGATGTTCACCAAGTGTGATGGCACAGGACATTAAGGCAGGAGGACTGAGTTTTTGGCTTTGAGACAGACGCTGTCTCAGAAACATTTCAAGTGTCAACTTTTGGCTATTTGCCACTGAGCATGCCAGACTAGCTCACCTGGGTTTCCAGGGGTTTTCCTGACTCCACCTCCCATCTTGTTGTAGGAGTGCTGCAAAAACAGACACAGGCTGGTCTATATGGGTTCTGGGAATCTGAACCACGCCCTCGCCTGCACAGCCAGTACTTTTACCCACCGAGCCATCGCCTCAGCCCTTTCTTTAATCACCTTAATTTAAAAAAAAAAAAAGCTAGAATTCTTTCTCTGAAATCTGGAAAAATGAGAAAATTCTGATTTTGTGTTTTCTCAGCATTCAAGTCTAAATGACCTGAGGGTGGTAGGTTGTATACAGTAGGAAGTAATAGTAGTTTGCCAGGTTTCTTCCTAAAGTTTAGCAATGTGCCCTGGATTTTCACTCAAGATAGAGGACATTTAATATAAAATGGTACGCCTGTAGATAAGCTACAGTCATAGAAATGCTGTTGTCTTCATAAATAAGTGTTTAGTAAATAGAAAGAGATGGAAACCAGGAATGTCGAAAAGAAAGAGTCTGAAACTTGGCCCTCTAGTGCTTTCCAGATCAGGGCTGTGGGGAAGTGCTGTGAGCATCTTAAATCCCTCACAGAAGTAATCATCTCTCCTGGCTGGATTTTATTGTCAACTTGACACAGCCAAGAGTCATCTGAGAGGACGGAGTCTCAGTTGAGGGATTTCTCAAATCAGATTGATCAGTGGCCATGGTCTATGGGGGAACTGTCTTGATTGCTGATTGATATAGGAGAGCCTAGACCACTATAGGTGGTGCCACCCCTGGACAGATGGTCCTGGGTTGTGTAAGAAAGATGACTGAGCATGAGAGGCAGCAAGCCAATAAGCAGCATTCTTCCATGGTTTCTGCTTCAAACTCCTGCCTTGATTTTTTTTTCTTGGCTTCCCTCAATGATGGACTATAACCTGTAGGCCAAATAAACCCTTTCCTTCCCAAGTTGCTTTGAGTCATGGTGTTTAGCACGGCAACAGAAGCAAACTAGAACATCACCTTATGAGGGGACAGTCTATCTCCTTGCCCAACAAGATGACCCTTCCTGAACTCCTGCCCCTCTGTTTACTCCAATTCCATACTTCAACAAACTTCTGATCTAAATTATATTTTCCAATTAAACCTTTCTGTATGTAAAATACTCTAAAGACTGCAGACTGCCGCAGAATGATCTTTTTAGTGTAAATTAACAAATTGAAGTCTGGGGTTTTCAACAGTATGTAACAAGCTTGCTTAATAGCATGAATGAGTCCTGGAATGCCTTCTATTACATAGTTAAACTGAATAAAATTGAATTTCTAAACATGCTCAGCTTTGAAATAAAACCTGTCAAGCACTCCTTACCAATTGTTAAATACAACATGAATGAACTAAAACCAGTATTTTTTTTTAAACCTATGAACACACTTGTGAGATCTTGTCAGGCATAATACTTTGCTTAAAATTATGCCTAAAATTTATTTTGTGTTATATCAGTGATAGTACTTAGTGAGACAAGGGAATTCATTACTGTATCCTTTCTATTTTGTGTCTTTTTGATAAGTCCATAACAAAAAGTAAAACTAGAATAAAAACAAAAACATACCAGCATATTTAAAATCCATCTTCAAAAGAAATTTCTACGATCAAGGCAATGTGATTTGTTCTCTGCCTAGATTCTTTATGTATTTGTCTCCACAACAAGCAAAACTTTAGTTCAAGTTACATGGGCAGTACTATCAAGTGTCCCCTCTACCTCCTGCTCTGTGCTGTTCCTTAGCCAGAAGGCACTATATTTGGATCTGTGTGTAACAGTTGATACTCTGGCTCAAGTTGTAAAGAACTAGCCCATTTCTTTCCTAGGAGGGACTGATGCTTGCCTTTGCTGATCATATTGAAATAGTTATGAGAGAGGTTTTTTAAAATTTCCTAAGGAATGTTTCTTCCCTGTTGATAAAATAACTAGAAGTTGTCTTGAGATGCCAATGTCACCTTTGTTTACCTTCATACATGAATATATTTTATTTTGATCAGATCTGCTCCCCAATCCAATGCCCCCTGGATCCCTCTTCCCACATATCCTTCCCAACTTCATGTCCTGTCTTTCTTTCTCTAGTTCTCTATTAAAGCCTACTGAGTCTAATTAATGGTGCCCTGCTGTGTGTAGGTAGAAGGCTGTCCACTGCACACAGACAGTCTTCCAAGGGCTCCACTCCTGAAGAAAGCTGTTGACTGCCTGTAGCTTCTCAACTAGGAATGGGGCTTTATGAGCTCCTCCCCCATCCATGCTGGAATATTGACTAGACAGATCTTGTGCAGGTCTTTGCGTAGGTAACAACACCTATTGAGGGTTCATGAGTGCAATTGCCTGCCATGTTCAAAAGACACTATTCCATGGCAGTTCTACTTGACCTCTGGCTCTTACAGCCTTTCTGCCCCCTCTTCCACAATATTCTCTGAGCCATGGTGGCGGGGGTGTGTGGTTGAGACATTCTATTGGAGGATGATCACCCACAGTCACATAGTCTCTGCACTCTCATCATTTGTGGTTCTCTGTGTTAACCTCTGTTCACTACAAAACAAAGCTTCTCTAATGAGGGGCAAGAGCTGGATATATCGATGGCTATGAGGATAAGTATTTAGAAAGCAGTTGGATACTACATCAGTTTAACAATATGTTAGTAGGTTCTTCCTTAGGGTCTAAGGCCTCTCTAGTCACAGAATCTTAGCCACGTTTATTGTACCAAGTATGAATTCCCTCCTGTAGAGCAGGCCTTAAAGTCAATCAGACAGCTATTGATTATCTCACAAAGACATTTGTGCCAGTCTTTTACAAGTGAGTATATCTTGCCAAGAATGCCAGTATCTTTATTCCCCTGTATGCCAAGGGAATCTCTGTTCAAACCTTATATTTGTTCTTGTCTTTGGGCCAGAAACACTTAGGGTTACACTTATGACGACTTTTGAAATAATAGCTTGCTGACCTAATTATCAAGATAAATATGTACATAACTTTAATAATATCAACTTCAGAATCACAGGCATTTAAGAAATAATTTACAAATAGTAGAAAACTATATTGAATATATCAAGACTCCATTAACTTGTCAAGGATTCTGACTGGATATAATGAAAACTAGTGATGTCTCTAGTTCTTTTTTCCCAAAGATTAAATCTTCCATATATTCATCAGCCTCAGACACTTCAGTAAAGAAGACATACAGTCCAAGCTGAACTTGATGGTGTGGGCCCATCATCCCAGCACTTGGGAAATGCAGGTTGGAGGATCATGAGTTCAAAGCCATCTTTGGTTACATAGCTAGTTGCCATCCTGGACTACTTGAGACCCTGTTTCAAAAACCAGCCAACAAAAAAAATAAATAAATAAATAAAAGAATAGAAGAGAAAAGAAAAATGATGTTCTATTATCAGCTTCATACAATTCATTAAAGAATCAATTGATGTTAATTTGGAAAACGTGGGATTTTCCCTGTTTTCACATTAAAATTGACATGTTGTGACTTCAGCTTCCAAATCCAAGAATTAAACCAACCAGAGATTGAGAATATTTTTAAAATTTGCGTCTACATTGAACATGTACTATCTTCTTGTCATTTTTACCTCTTTGATACTGTATAGTGATTGTTTTACATAGCATTTATGCAGTGTTTTTTTTGAGAAAGGTTTTCCCTGTAGCTCCAGCTGACCTGGAACTCAATATGCAGAACAGGCCGGCCTTGATTTCAGAGATTTGCCTGCCTCTGGCTCCTCAGTGTTGAGATTAAAGGTGTGTGCCATGCCCTCCCCCCAATTCAGCATTTATATTGAATTATGTAATCTAATAATCGGGAGGTGACTTAAAGCACATAAGAGGATGTCCATAGTTCTATGAAACTATGTTATATAAGGGACATATGCATCTGAAGATATTTACATCCACAGAATCCTGGAGACAGTCATCTACAGATACTACGGGGTTGTTTAGAGGTGTTTAGTGTGTTAAAGGTATACAAAATTTTATGAAAATTATCTTTTGATATCCAATATAATTCTAAGATAGCTCTATCAGGATTGATTTAGGTGTGCTTATGTCAAGTAGTTTGATTAAATTTAGAACATGAAACAAAATTATATATTTAGTTTTACCTAGACCAAATTCGTGAATTTTTTTTCAGATTTAATTTGGATATATGACTTACATTGATGGAATGACCATACACATACAGTGTATGTGCCCATATTTTCCTTCCTAGAAAAAATTTGTAGAGAAAATCATTTTACAGAGAATTTAATTTTTAGAAAATATTTTATTCATTTATTTTCATTTTATGTGTATGAGTGCATGTATGTAAGTGCACCTGTGTCATGAAATGCCCGTGGAGGTCAGAAGAGAGTATCAGATTCCTCTGGAACTGGAGTTACTGGTGGGGTGGTTGTTAGTTGCTATGTGGGTGTTGGGAATCAAACCCAGGTCCTCTGCAAGAGCAGCTAGTGTTTTTAACCGCTGAGCCATCTCTCCAGCCCCGATTTTTTAAATTCTCTCTCACACAAAATTGTTATTATTTTCAAGAAATCCCCTTTTATTTGGAAAGTCTATACATCTTAATAGAAATAAAAGTTCCAGCTTAAAACATTGGAAGAAAATATTTCTTACAATCAGATTTAGAGGTTTACCTCTAAATCTTAGATGACTTTTACAAAGATCAATCTTTTCACCTTATTATAGCTTTCTCACCTAATCTTCTATGCCTTTTATGTAAAACCATCAACACTGTGAAAGAAATATATCATCCTGAATTGCAACCTTGTTGGGTAGAATCAGACTTACATGAAAAGAAAATTCCAGAAACACAATTTTCCATAATAGGCACTTTGTGAAAGCAGCCACATATTTGAGTTAAGTATATGTTCGTGAAGTCAGGCTGCTTGTGTTTAAAGCCTAGCTCTGCCTACATGAGCCATCTGTACAAATAGCAACAAGTTACACTTATTCTGTGCTTTCGTTTCCTTATCTGAGAACCAAAGTACCTTGCTGGCCGGGATGCAGGGAGGGTAGAAGAAGGAGGATTCAGAAGCAATGTAGTATTTAAGTAATAATTGCTATTGAAAATATTATTTATTCCAAAGACATCAAATATATCTATACACCAATTTATTTAAGTTTCTATGTATTATAATGTCATATCTGTTAATGTGTGCTAATAATATACACCTAGGCTTCAGTTTATTATAAAATACATCTTTCCAGAAAATTTGAAAAGAATAAAATAGAAGTAGCATAAAATTACACTGCTTTACTTTTCATAGGGAATGCTTGATCATATTTATATAAAAACTTCCCCAGGAACTTTAATATTGACTGAAGAGGACAGATTTTGTTATTAATACCTAGCAAAAGTACAATTATTTTGTTAATGCTTCTAAATTTTGAGAAGAAGCAGACATCAATTTTGTCATGTGGAATAATCAGGTCATGAAACTATTTAAATATTCTAGTTTCCTATCTCATAGGAACTTATTTTTCATCAGCTAAAAGAAAGTAGCTAAGAATTTTCCAGAATTGGCTGTAAGAAATTAAAGGCCAATATATATCTCCATATTACATAGCCTAGAGAATTTGATGCGATATATCATTAGATAATACCCTTGAAATTAATTATAGCTGGTGAACGCTACAGATTCATGTTCATTCCTTCACACTATTCCCTGTCTTATAAAAAAATTTATAGTAGAATCAGATTTTATTTAATTGCTATTATCACTTTTAGCATTCTAGCCCTTAGGTTTTGGCTAGGAAGGCTATGCCTTTAGTGCATTCCATTGTGATTACAACATGAATACCTTCCAACCAAAATAGTAGTTTTTCTCAGGGACTCTAAATACCCTTACTAAAGGATATTTTTAGATGGAGAGATTTCACTGTAAATAAGACATGCCAAGGTTATATTTCCTCAAGGATCTTTCTATCCCCCAATATTACTTAAGACCATATTTGTCCATTAGCTTTGTTAATTATGTCCTTGTAGTTCCACTCCTGATGAAGAGATGGGTGGAAAATGTGCCAACTTAACCCATCTACTTAAATCTGTCTAAGAGAGACTAATGAGTTAGAGAACTCACACCAGTGATTTTGGGCAAATAAACAGCTAAAGAAGTTAAGATTTAAAAACCAATTTTAAAATTTATTTTTGGATTAATAACACATTATTATAGATGAAGTCAATTCATGTACTTTAAAAAATTTCAGTTGTTGAGTCCATGAGATGCTTCAATGGGCATTCTAGTTTCATTCTGTTGCTGTGATAAAAAACACTCTGACCAAAAGCAGCTTGAGGGAAGAATGCATCTATTATTACTGGTTACACTCCATCATTTTTGGGAAGTCAGCACAGAAACTTGAGCAGGAACTTGAAGTACAGAACATGGAGGAACATGGTTTGCTGGCCTGCTCACTCACTGACCCGGGAATGGTGCTGCCCACTGTAGGCTGGGTCCTCCTACATCAATTAGAAGTCAAGGCAATTCCCCATAGGCAGGCCTACAGGGCAATCTGGTGGGTTTTTTGTTTGCTTGCTTGAGACAGAGCGTCACTATGTATTTTAGGCTTGTCTTGAACTCATGATCCTCCTGAGTGCTAGGATTATAGGCATTTATCAACATGCCTCTTGTAGAAATGTGTTCAAGCACCCTAAAATGTCTAATTTTAAAAAGCCATCAATTTTAGGGGCTGGAGAGATGGCTCAGCAGTTAAGAGAACTGGCTACTCTTGCAGAAGATGCAGGTTCAGTTCCCATCATCTGCATAACAACCATCCATAACTCCAGTTCCAGGGAATCCATTGCCCTCTTCTGACTTCCATGGGCATTGCATGACATGGATGCACTTACATACATGTAGTCAATATACTCATTCATATGAAGTAATAATAAAATATTTTTTAAAGTCATCAGTTTTAAAACTGCAAAAAGCAAAATTCCGACAGATTCTTTCCCAATAAGAACTTACTTTTAAATTTACTTATGTCAACAGACTTTGGAATGTAGGTGAAAGCTAAATCAAATTGTAAGACTACAGAGCATTTCAGTGATTTATGCCAAGGAGATAATAACAGCAATGTAATGACCAGTAGGCTTCCTTGGAGGAAATAGTACACGCACGTATGTTTGGCGATCATTTATTTAATAAGGTTTTGTATACACTAACATGGGCAGGTATCCGCTTCAAAACTGACCTACCATGTATCATAAGTAAGATCTATGTGAGAAATCTTGGACTGCATATTTTATTTTTTCTTGGTTGACATTTTCTTTAGCCCATTAGTAGAAATGTGCCAGACTTTATAAGGAATACAAGAAAGCCTGAGCATCACAGCCGTTAATTTCTTTTCAGTATCCTAAGCTGATACTTCTCAAACTCTTTTTGCATCAATGCAAATTTGGCAGCTAGGAAACTAGAAGAGAATTCTAGTCATGGTTGGCTTCTTGCTCCCAGTTTGAGCAGATTAATTTCTTTCTACAACCAATTAGTCAGGTCTGCTCCAGGCCTATTTATTTTTTTCTTGACTTTTTTCTCCCCAAGAATCTTCTTCATCTGCTGAGCTTTTGCAATTACTGCTCATATGTAATCTCCAAAATCATTTATGTTTTTTATCTTAACCACTGTGTGACTCCTCAGCGAATTCACTGTCTAACAACAGATTGGCTAAATTGTGATCTTCTGAGGACTCTTCCTTCCTCATGAAGCATCAGGCTCAGAGCTCCTCAGCACTTTTTTCACGGTGCTCCTATCCACTCTTCTTACCCTACATACCAATCTAGCCTTTTTTATTTACTAGAAACTGCCAGTAAAATGCATAGTGCCTCCCAGAGTGCTCCTCTTCCTTCAGTAGCAATTAGCAATATACTCCCAAAGCCAATACTGCAATCCTTGAAGTTAATTAAACTTTGCCTCCTTCCTCAGCTGCACATTTCCCTGGTTACTCAGGCTTCCTGGGTTTGGTCTTATAGATGTTATCATCCTTATATTTCTTTCCATCCTCGCCATACCTGTCTTAGTTCTGCCCTTCTCCCAGGATCCCGCAAATGCCATTTAGCATGACGCACTGCCTTCTGTTTCTCACCAGAGCATCAAATATTCTTTAAATGTGAGAATAGAAAATACTTCCTCTTTATTCTAGATTTGCACCCCTTTATAGTCGTACTTAGGAGTGCTTTAGTTACTTTTCTGGATTAAGACTTAAATTGATAAAGTAGTGTAGGAACCTTTAAAAGACTGGCAGTTTATAAATGCTTGTCATGGCCATGTCTTCTTGTAATTAAAAGTTTGTTATTTTTGAAGGACTGCAAGAGGTTCTGAGTCATATATTGGATAATAAAGTGTGTTAAGCAAACATTTGTTCACTTAGGCAAGTACTATGTTTAGATGAAATAATCTACAAATTCTTTCAAATTGGTTAATCTTTTCATGTTTTTTTCTTCCTTTTCTTCTGTTCCAGCTTTGTATGTACTGGTTTTGGTGGAGTTTTAAAATACAGTTTCATTTGTGGTGTGTCCAGAGTCTCCTTAGTTTACCTAGAAGAGTTAACCAGGTCAAGGATGCTGGTTAGATTTCCCAGTGGCTCAGTTCTCTTCCTGATGGTGTGAAGTCAGACTGTCCTCCATTTCATGGTCATCCATTCTAGAAGGAGGAGAGGAGTCAAAATGGCTCAGTGATAGTTCACTGTAAGGCAAGTCAAGGCACATGTCCTAAAAGATGTGGTTCAGTAATTTCTTTCCCTCTCAAATGCAAATAACAACATTTATTTTGTTTTTCTAATTCACTACAAATTCTCCCTGCATGCCCCTAGACTGTTGGTTTCTATAGCTTTTCTTCTTTTTTTTTTCTGTAACTTTAAGTCAGATAGCTTACTGAATGTTGTGGGTACAGGAACTTAGTTTATGGAGTAAAATCCTTTGTTCTACTTATATCAGTTAGTTGTCATTAGATTTAATCATGATCATCAAGTGTCATTTCTCCTCTGAAAAATACACAGTTGAAAAAATTAAAAAAGACAACTATGCATCAAAAAATTAATTAAGCAAGTGTACATCAAGTATCACAAATATAGCACATGCATAATGAATGCTGAAGTTCTCTACTTGCCTTTTATAATCCATAAATCTAGTCAGTTAATTAGGGAAGTTTTATAGGTTATCATTTAACATCTATTTGGTGTTAAGCATGCTTTGTGGTGCTTTTTCAAATGCAGTCTACCCTCTGTATCTGGAGTTTTGCATCAGAGGAGTCTATCAAGTGCAGATGGATAATGCTAGAAAAAATTCTTGCAGCTATATTGACTATGAACAGATTTTGTTTCTTGTCATTTTCTCTATAATGTGACATAGTAACTACCCTCTGTTAGGTAGGGTGTGTAGAAATGATTTAAAGTACTCAGAACTGTGTACATAGGTTGTCTGCAAACCTTACACCATTTTATGTAAGAGATGTGAGCACCTAAGGACCTTGGTATTAGAAGGCAGTTCTGGAACCAATTAAGTAATACTGTTAGTATTAAGTAATAATAATGATAAAGAATCATGTGATATCTCACAGTTATTTATAATTATGATTTCCTTCAGGAGGAAAGAGATAAGTGGTTCTTACCTAATTATCTTATATAGTTACCTGGGAAAGAGTATTTCTAGGAAGTAATTTTTCTTTTCCTTTTTTTTTTTTTTTTGGTGATGGCGGTGGTGCTAAGGATTGAACTAGGACCTCACACATGTTAGGCAAGCACTTTGAGTTTTATCTAGACAGGGAAATAGATTTTAAGCATTATACTATAATAATTCCCTGGAAAGGGGATGGGCAGTGTTTGTTAAAAAGGCAGATTCTGGAGGCCCACACCCAAGGATTCTAGGTCTGGATGAAATCCAGCAGAAGGCAGCTTTCCAAGAGAGTAATTGGATAAATATCAATTTATGCAAGATGCCTTCATGTGGTTTATTTGTACTTGGGCTGGAAGAGGAGGAGAAGATTCAAGGCAGGTTTGTAATAAGGACTAAAATTTAACTTACATAACACACCCCATACTTTTAGTTATTCCTCACCATCTCAAGATGCTTATTCTCTGGTGATAGCTCTGGCATTGATTCCCTGCAGTTCTTGGTGTCCTTAATGAATTTCCCTGCTCTAAGCACAATATCACCGTATTAGCAGCAGAGGAGGAGGTACAGAGTTGGAACTCTCAGAAGATAACAGCCACTGCCCTGTCATAAATGAAACTATCCATCATCAATTGTAATGTTTTGCAACTTTGAATTTGAAAATAATTGTAAATAAGGATGGCATTCATCCTGTGAAGTCATTGTAATGATTACCATTCTGCTTTGCACATGGTATTTGTAAGTGGTAAATACTTTTTTTTTTTTCCTGTCTTTTTGAGAAAGTGAGGAAGGGTCTCCCTGTAGCCCCAGCTGGCCTGTAACTTGCTATGTATACCAGGCTGGCCTCAAACTCACAGAGATCTGCCTGTCTCTGCCTCCCAAGTGCTAGGATTAAAGGCTTGGGACACACGCCTTGCTGATAGTAACTGTTTTAACAAGTGATTTTATTTTCAAGTGAGATGTGAACTGTGATAACATAGATTAAAGCACTCTGTGAACTAGAAGAATCTCACACCTAGAAACAGCTTCCCTGAGATGTAGTCTTTGGATGAATGTGATAAAACTATGAGCAAGTGCTGCCCAGTGAAAATACAGCCCGAGTCACATACTTATTAACTTTCTAATATCTGCATTTAAAAGATGAAATTAATTTTTAGCATATTTCTTACCTGAATATAACATATACTTTTGGTACACAATCAACATAAAGACTTTTTTTTAATTAAAAAAATCCGGTGTGCATATCTGGATTTAGGTACTAAAGATTGAACAGTAAAATGAAATGTAGTTCTACTGAAAACTGTATTTAATAGGAATGTTACCTCACCTGCTTCTAAATTGAAATTCATTAAAAAGATATAAAACATTTCCCAGGGAAT
Source organism: Nannospalax galili (assembly GCF_000622305.1). Classification (NCBI taxonomy): domain Eukaryota; kingdom Metazoa; phylum Chordata; class Mammalia; order Rodentia; family Spalacidae; genus Nannospalax; species Nannospalax galili. Next base: position 175,589 of record NW_008339764.1, read on the forward strand.
GAAAACCCCCTACAACTCGGAAAATCTCAGTAGCCACATTTCATTTGATAATAGCCATATGGTGGCTAATGGCTATTCAAATGTGCAGAGCAGGTTTGGACCTACTGTACAGTTTTGCCTGCGCCTCTAGGGGGGGTCACCGACCTTGGCTAACACTGGACCTTTAACTTTTTAAAAAGTCAATTCAAAGTGTGAGAATCTGAAAGCTACTTTTCCTTTGTTCACTGAGCATTATTTACGTTTGCTTGTGAGTAAATTCTCTAGCTAACTCAAACAACTTTATAGAAGCAGGAAAATAGGCTTTTATTTGATTTTGACATAGAAAAATAAGCTGAGGCGGAATCATTTTTGGCCACTGCTTTCTATTACTGTCTTCTAGTGTGAGGACAGATTTAACTTCGACATATTAGGGTTAGCGATTTTCACCTCTCTGACAAGCCAATTTCATCAGAGTTTGCACTTCTCAGAGAATATACAAAGGTCTCTAACAAAACCAGGCAGTAGTTGCTGAACTCGCAAAGACAGGGATTTATCCAAAGCCGCTTTCTATTTTTAGCCAGAACAACTGCTTGTCAAGTTTCTGTAGAGAGAAAAGCACCCAACTACTAACCAGAAAAGCGGAACGCTTGATCTTGGCAAGGTACCACTCGAAATCCCCTAAGCCTACTCCCACCGAAACTCTGCAGAACAATTGTTTTTAAGGCGTCTCCAGCCCGCCCCAGCAAGTCTGCGGGCCCAGCAACTCCATCGCCTTCTGGTCCAGGCCAGACCCTGCCCAGCCGGCCGAGGGGCGTGGCCAGGGCGCAGGGGTGTGGCCAGATCCAGAGGCCGGGCGGGGCGAGCGTGGAGGCGGAAGTTTGCGGTCGGCCTGAGGGGGACGGCGCAGGCACCGGGAGCCACTTGTCAGCGGTTCTCCGAGGTGGAGGCAGCGCGCGTCCGGAGGTGAGTGGCCGCTGGCCCAGAGGAGCGCGTCGCGGTCCTTGAGGGGAGAAGCGGAGAGAGCGACTGCGCGGCGCGGGATGGGGAGGACCGAGCGCGCGGTGGGGAGGACTAGGCGCGCAGTGGGGAGGAGGGAGCGCGCGGCACCTCCTCAGGTGCTCCCGGCGCGCTGCGGCGGAGGTGTGAGGGGAGCCTGGGAGCGGGCGTGAGTCGGGCTGGGGTCCCCGCAGCTGGGGCTGGCCAGACATGCGCTCCCGAGCGCCGGGCGCAGCAGCGATTGAGTGCGGAGGCGGGGGCGGGCGGCTAGGGGCTCCCGGCCGGCAGCGCCCGGACCCGATGGCCTCTCGGGCTGTCCTCCGCCTGGGGGTGGGAAGGAAGCGGGGCCCGAAGGGCCAGGCTAGCTATTTTGTTTGCTGGCTCCCAGGCTACTGAGAAGCGTTTATTTCCTCTCCTTAAATATTTGCAATTGTGTAACCTGCTTGGGGGGAAACTCCGTGCGTCCAGAAGGGAAGCCCACTTGAGTGTGTAGTACTTGGGACTTCTTTAAGACTCTGCCCTCGCAGCGTTTGACAATGAGTGGAAAAAGGAAGGGCGTATGGACCGGGCAGAACTTGGAAAGAGAATTCGTGGCTGGGCAGGCCAGGTCAGGGTGTGATCGCCAGATCCTACCCCCAGCCTGCCTTCCTGACCCGGAGGACGTCTACTCCCGCCTGCCACGGAAACAGCCAGCTTGGGAGCCTTATTTGGCCAACTGGGCTAGGCGTGAACCTCAGCTGGAACACGATCTCATCTGCTGCTTTCATCCTGAGCCTGTGGCTTGAATTCTGCTCCCCCCGCGTTAGATCTCACTAGGGGAAAAGGGATCTCAGGGTAGTCAGCTGTAATTGCAGGGCTTGTCACTTGGTGGAGGTGACTTGGAGCCTTCTCCCCTCCCGCCTCCCACCCACCAAGGAAGCTGGGATAGAAGTGTGGGAAACCACCTCGGGCTTTCTTCTCCAGTGCTAGAGCAGAGGCATTATTTAGATGTTCGCTAAAAGAAAAATCTAGAACCCTACAGAAATTCCAACATTTTCTACATGGTAGCAAGCAGAATAAGCTATTTCCTGCCTGCTTTGTATTTTAGGAAGCGTTTGGACACTAATAACCAGATGGAGGAGATTTGGAAAAGGCCAATAGAAATATTGCCATTGCTTAGGGATCAGAATATTTTAAGGCAAACCCATTCCAAGTGAACCTAGTAAAGAATCCAGAAGAGAGACCCCTGGTTTTATGCTGGCTGACCTGGCGCCAGTGCTAGAAATTTTATAAGAAATGAGAGCAGTCAGGACAGGAGGCCAGAAGAAAAGGGAAATTCTATGTTCATGGGTTGATACATACATGAAATACATTCTCTCCTAGAGAAGAATGGAGCCAGAGGAAGTTGAGCATAACTTTGACGTTCTTCTCTTGTCACAAGTTAAAAATTAAAAAAAGGACAGTGGCCTGAGAACTATCAGTTGGCATTTCAGACTTGTTTATGAAAACCCGTTTTATAGTGGGAAAACAATTATGTGTAGCTTACTGTTAACTCACTGCCTTTGGCTTTTCACCTGTGGTTTAAGTTTGACTTTTTTGTGCGGCCACTGCTTGCAACTTCAGTACCAAAGTATTGTCACTGTCTAGTAGTTCAGACTACTACCATTCCATTAGAAAGCTTATTTTCTGTGTAAATGCAGCACACATTATCCTTGAATTAATTTTTCTTTAAGAACTAGACTTACTGTAAAGTGTTGTCTTTTTTTCCCTTTTTTGAGAAGGAATTAGGTTGCTTTATCCTCAGTGGTTCAGAAATCTACATGTGCTGCTGAATTTGTTGCAATGGCATAGAACTTTGAATGGATTGTACAAAGTGGAAAGGTATATTAGAGCAGGTAATATAAGGTGGCCGATTTGACTTAATGTTCAGATTTTCTAAAGAAGTATGAAGTGTGTCTGAAATAGTTTTTTTTCGCTACGAAATGAACCTAAAACCTCAAAAATGCTAGTCAAACTCTCTACCACTGAGCTATATTTTCAGCCCAAGACTTTGTAAAAGCATCTTTAAAGTTATACAATCATCACACTTCCTGTGTTTTTAAAAGGAAGACCTGTATGTCCTTGAGTATTAAATTAAAAAGAAAAAAGATACAACCTTCATTCCTCCCGGTGCCTCCTAACTGCCAATAGGAAACTCTGTGTCAGCTTCAGCATTTAAAAGTGTTACCCTAGCATCCTTATGATCCTACTTATAGTAAGATAGAGCAAAGCAGGCAAGTACTGCAGTATGGTGTTTTCTAAGGCTCCAATCCATTTCATTAAGATTCACCTTGTACTTGGGTCATGGTTGGTATAGTCATTTATGGGGTTGTGAACACTTACTCTCCGCTTTACTGGATGACATATGTGTATAAAACAATACATAGATTCAGACTAAAATACCATCTTTCTTAGAGTATAGCCTATCATTGCCTATAGGAAAGAAAAATAAGGCCTTAGGTTCAATTCCCATCACCATATACAAATAAACAAACTCCATTTCAGACATATTTCATACTTCTTAGAAAATCTGAAGTGTTAAATCAGTCACTTTCTATGTCTGCCTTACTATACTTATCAACTTTTAAAAATCCATTCAAACTTCTGTTTCATCCCACGAAATTCAGTAGCACATGTAGAATTCTGAACCACTGCAGATAAAGCAAATGATTTCTTCTGTAAAAGGGAAAATGAGGCAATACTAAGTTCCTTTAACTGTGGAAAATACCATAGTCCTGTAGGACAGACTATGAGCTATAGTTCATAATTAGAGTAGGTTTGTGCTCTTCTCATTTTCAGAGCATTTAGTATTTAGAAAACATGAACACTGCCTACTGATTTGCAGTCCCTTTTATAGTTTATTATTTTGTCCTTTTTTTTGGAGCTGAGGACCGAACCCAGGGCCTTGTGCTTGCTAGGCAAGCACTCTACCACTGAGCTAAATCCCCAACCCCCCCTTTTATATTTTAAATAGAGAATTAAGATAAGTGACATTGAGGGAGTCTCATAAACTGGATGAAACAATGCATCAGGTGGAGGGAACAGGAAAATCATTTTGAATTAAAAATTGAAATATAATCTTTTTGGGGGCTAGATGTGTAATTCCTGTAGTTAAAATCCATTGAATTAAAGTTTGTATGCAAGAATTCACAAAATTGGATTTTGCAATTTGTAAAATTGATTATGTGTCTAGAAATACATTCTGATAGGGAATTAACACTCTAAAAACTGGCATGAGCAGAAAAATTGTGTGTTGATTAGCTCATAGATTCCCTTTCCTGGGCTGAAATTAATGAATATTAGACTTTTCCTTTGTGTCCTTTTATCCCACCCCAAAATACTGAACATAGTTTGGTTGGCTTGGTATTAAATATATTGATTATGTAATTGGATTTCTAATAAACATTTTTCAACATATATTTTTATTGAGAATTTTTGTGCATTTCATACAGTAGACCTTAATCATATTTAGAGCCCTCCCCCACCTGCACTAGTAAACATTTTCTGTTAACTATCTAATTTTCTTTCACAGTTTCTTTCATTTTCTGGAGTCGGACAGTGAACCCTGGGAACCATGAGCAACTACACCGTGTCCTTGGCTGGCCCAGCTCCTTGGGGTTTCCGGCTGCAAGGTGGCAAGGATTTCAACATGCCTCTAACAATCTCTAGTGTAAGCAGCCTTTACAGATGTTACTGCAAATGCTCATTCGGTATCTGCTCTGGAAACTTTTGGGCTGTGTTGTTGAATTCCCTCTTGACCTGTACTGCACTTTAAACTGTGGAGATTTTTGCTCTTTGCAGGTCTAGGAAAGGTGTGGGGTGGGGTGTGGCCGGGGTGGGG
>NW_008339764.1:180456-215926 GCF_000622305.1 Nannospalax galili
GGGCAGGGGGGGCGGCAGTGCTTAGTAAGGATGCTTTATTTCAGTTTAGCTTATTTTTGTTTTCTCTCATGTTACCAAAATTAAACCACACAAACATGTAACTGAGGAAGAACTCTAAATGTTTGAACTGCCCTTGGTTTTCGGGAATTCTCTTCACCTTAGTTTCTTCATACATACTCTTATGGTGTTGTACTATCACATTTTAGTGGCCTTGTTCACTTCCAAAAACTGTTTTATTAAAATGATTGATAAGACTGGTTTTGATGTTTTTTCTTAACTCACATCTGGATAGTTAGCAGTGAGGTGGTCAGAAGCCACCTACTGCTGCTGAGAGGAGGAAGGGTGTAGATTTCCAGCCAGATTGCTAGCCTATGAGTAATTGGGATGTTACTCTCCCTCACCAGGGATTAAGTTGAATGCATTTTGTTTTAGAATGTTTTGGTGGTGATTCTTTGAAAGGAATAATTACAACTTTTACTTGTTGAGGCTTTACAGTGTCAGCACAGTTTCACTCTCCATTATTTAATTACTACTATTCTTGTGTGTGCGTGTGTGTGTGTGTGTGTGTGTGTGTGTGTGTGTGCGCATATATGTGGGTGAGGGTGCCCACACTCGTGTACAGGCCAGAATAGGACATGGGGTGCTTCTTCCTCTGTTGCTCTTTGCCTTATTGCGTTGAGATAGGGTCTCTCACTGAATGGGAAGCTCACTAGTCGGCCAACCAGCCAGCTTTCTCAGGATCTGCCTCTCTTTGTACCCCAATATAGACATTGTGTGGTTTTTAATGTGTGTGCTGGGTTTAGAACTCAGGTCCTTATGCTTACAGATCAAGCATTTTTACCCACTGAGCCATCTCCCCAGCCTTGTACTTGTGTAATTTCCAGGAGGAATTTATTATTTATTTAAATACATTTATTTATTTAATTATTAATTAATTAATTAATTGAGACAGGTCTTAACTCCCTATGTAGAATGGGCTGGCCTCAAAATCAAAGAGATCTGCCTGCCTCTGCCTGCTGAGTGATAGGAGATCTTGCCTGGCTAGAGGAGACTTTTTTGTATATTTAGATTAATATGAATTTCTTCTTTTTATTAAATTTCCTTTTAGCTGATATAAATATTATACATAGTAATGATTTGTCTTGTAATTTTTTGAAGTGTATATACATTGCATACTGTTTAAATCAGGTTAAACATTTATCCCCTCAAACATTTTTTTGTGTGGATTTTTTTTTTTTTTTTTGGTGTTGGGGCCAGAACCCATGGCCTCATAGATGCTAGGCAAAGGTTCTACCACTGGGCTGTATCTAACCCTCATTTTGCATTTTTTTTTTGAGACTAAATCTCCTAATGCAGGCAGTCTGTAAACTTGTGATTTTCTTGCTTCAGTGGGATTTCAGGTCTATACCATCGGGCCCCACATTTATCATTTTTTGATGGTGGAAACTTTCCAAAGTCTTTATTCTGTTAAATATAAATTTTACACTTACTCAAATAATAGCATATTATATATAGTTCTCATGTCTTTCTTTTTTCTTAGCAAGTTACCATAGAGAACTTTCTTTAATAGTATATGAAAAGGCTTTTTTTTAGACGTGACCTTTATGTAACCAGTTCTATCCTGAAAGATGTTAATGTTGTTTCTAATATTGCTATTGCAGACAGTGCTATGGTAAATACTATATACACACACACGTACACACATACATTGGTGGGCCATTTTGATAAATTGTGTTAATTGCCACATTTACACACTGCATGAAAATTATTATTCTGTGTTCCTTCCACTCCTGTCCTATTCTTACTGAGAAATTTTTTGTTTTTCTGGCAAGCATTATAAATGCATCTTATTTAATCCTTATACCAGCCTTTGGAATACTGGCATTATTCCCATTGGCCAAAACTGCTGAGTTCATGGCTGGTATAGAAGAGCTGACTTTCCAGCAGCCAAGCTCAGTTGCCATCCTAATAATTTGCTTTATCTTAAGTATAGTTGCCTTCGTTGTTCCTCGATCAGATATTTAGAAGGATATGGTTTTCTTCCTCCTTCCTCTCAGCTTCTCTGTCCTCGTTGTCCTCTCTCCCTCCCTCCTTCCTCCCTCCTTCCTTCCTTCGTTTTTTCTTTTACATTTTTTTTTTTTTTTTTTTTTTTTTTGCTACAGGGTCATGCTTTATAGCTTAGATGGGCCTCAAACTCATTATGTGATCCTTTTGCCTCAACTTATTGAGTGTTGGGGTTACAGGCATGTGCCACCATGCCTGGGCCTCAAGGCTGTGATATCCTTCAGTTACATATGTATGTATAAAAAAAAGTATATATATATGCATATATTCTTACAGTATATACATATGATCCAAGTTAACTTTGAATAATAAAAAATTAGTGACATTTGCATATCTCTGTTAAAATATTACAAATCTTCTTTTACCAATGGATTTTGATTGTTTCTTGACTGAATTTGCAAATAGTTTTTATTTCAGATTTTCATCTAGAGTCTAGTTAATATATTTTGCATGGAAATATACATAAGTAATATAGCCTGTAAATTTTAAGACATTTTGTGCTTAATTTTAAATGTGAAGTGTCCATGTGAAAGCATTTTGTTAGAATTTATTTTTATTCAAGTGAGGGAGTAACTTTTTTCTTCTAAAGATTGTGATAAGGGAAGATACTATGTATTTATTTTAATAACATCATTTTATATTAAATTTTGACTTCCTATTTTAACTTACTAAAGAAAGTTGTTGCTTAGTTTAAATTTTTTTACATTGTTTATTGTTTGTGTGTATGTGGATGCTTGTGGGTGTTTGCATGTCTTGTGGAGCTTAGTTTTCTTCTTTTACCATGTGGGTTCTGGGGATTGAATTCAGGTGCCTTTACTTGCCAAATTATTAAGATATTTCAAGCCCTTAGTTTAAATATTTCAAGTTTTACTGGACGTTCAGAAATGAATTGACACCTAAATGAAACAAACTCAATCATTAATTTGTTATTTGGTGGTAGTGATGTGAAGAGCACATAGCTATTCTGTGGTCCTATGCCTTTAAAAAGTTTTTATGTGCTTCAGATCCCTGGCAGACAGCTTGAGGTGCTAGCTCCATGTTGTGATGCTGATGCGAGGGAACACTCTGTACATACCTACATGCCCTCCCCTGGCACAGAGAAATGCTTTTCTTGTGTAGACAGAGTGCTAATTAAAGGATTTTGAACATACTGATTGAAAGAGACCACGGTAACAAAGCTGTTGAGTTATTTCGGTTCTCTTACAAAAGTCTCTGCCATCTCTGGTGACCTTTTTGGGGCTTGTGCAGTGGGGCATGCAATTCATTCTGGACTGGATGGCACTGGAAGGGGAGGGGAAGAGAGAAGGGAATGTTGGCTCAACCTGGCTGCTAGGCTGTTGGCCTTTTATTATAGTTATTTTTAATCCCTTGTATGGTTTAGTTTAAACATGCCTAGTAGCAGTGCCTAATGAAGATTTGTGCCTAATAACTAACTTATATTGTGGCAAGATTATTAATGTTATAAATGTTTAACTTACTGTCATCTTAATTAGTCTCTGATTATACTTATTCTGCTTTATTATGTAGAATTGCTGGAATATTTTTTAATGGTCTTGATACTAGTTAATAGTATCAAGAAGCAGTTAAAACCTGACAGCATGCCTTAAAACATGTAATTTAATGATTCTTTAATGATACACACAAAATTTTTAGCAAGGTTTAGCAGTCTCTCAATTGTTACCTTTTATAACAGTATAAAATAAAATAAATTATTTAGAGATTTGAAACATTAAATCTCCCATAGTTACAGGGAATATATCAGTTATCTTATTACTGTTACCATTACCTTGCTTAAGATCTGTTAAAATTGAAAAAAACTCACAAGTTTGTACTTAGCTAGGAATCTGCACCTTTATTTTTAGAATTCAAAAGTATACAGTGTTTCCTTTGATGAGATGTGTTGAACTCCAACCATTTACATTCCTTAGAACACAGGAACTTTGGGGTATCAAGTTGTGTTTTGAGGTAAATAAGCCACTGGAAAAGACTTGAACATTTTGTTTTCCTGAGATTTTGTTGTATTAGCATATAAATATGCTGACTGTGACCTATTTCATAAAGAATACAAAGTAAAAAAAAAAAAACATTATTTTACCAAACTTTGTTCATGATCTATTTTGTGTGAGTTTTGAATAGTATTTTGTGGGTGGAGTTCTAAGGTAGGCATAATAATACTTGCCAAGTTTTTAAAAAGACCCTCACATTGTGGTAACAGCATGATCACATGGCATTGTCTTCAGCTTTATCCTTAAAATGGAGTGTTGGCTCTAGGAGTTTGCAGTCTGTGTTTTTATGACCCTGTGTTTGTGGAAATAGCCCTGAAGCCATGGAATGTAGGGATGGGTTTCACTGTAGCAGTGTGGGTTTTGTTGGTCTTTGGCAGTATATTTATAAGAAATAGGAGACTAGTTGCACAATTCAAGGCTATATTTTGGCAAACTAGTTCCCTCCTGATTGAATTATAAGAAAGACTATTTATTTGCGTACAAACATCTTTTAAAGTCAAGATCTTAAAGTTGTAATACTTTGCTGTGTATCATTTTCTGATGTATGACCCTAGGGTGTCTTTCTTTACTTCTAGTATTTGGATTTCCTGGACATGATCTCCCAATTCTGTGTTAACCACATTTTAGAAGCTGCCTTAGCAGATTAGAATAAGGTCAGAGTTTTTAAAATACTGTTGTGACTTTGATTCTCAAGACTTAGAGGAGAATAAATTGTTACAAGTTCAGGCAGAATTTCAATTGAATTTGAAAAACACAAGAAATGACCATTTCCTGGAGTATGGAACTCAGTTTGGGAATGTATCACAGAACAGAGAAGGACAGAATTGTGAAACTCTTTCTGTGACTTTGTTTACTCAGTAGTTACAGGAGTTTTTGTTTATTTATTTACTCAGTAGTTACCTTCTAGAAGCCATTGAAGAAGATACAGAGTGATGGGAAACACAAAGGTTAGGTAAGAAATAAGTCAGTACTGCAGTACCAGATAATATGTTAGACCTATTGCATGACAATATTTGATGAAATGCCAAAATATTGGAAGTGTTTCTTGATTTTAGTGGTTGTAAATTTTTTCTATTTGTAGACATTTGCTTCATCAAAAGGTATTAGTGGGAATGGTCCTCGAAGGATAGAATTTGAACATCTCCAGATCTACAGTTTTCTGTTAGTTTTCAGTGTACAGTGAGGATGAACACTTCTCTTGCCATTGCTTGGCTCCTGGTTACGCTGTGAATTCAGTTGAGTGATTCTCCACACATACCAGCTAGTTTCTCTTCTGGAGGACAGAGAGACCCTCAGTTCTTTTAAGCTGAAATGAGAGAACCATCCTACCTAGACTTGGTGGGCCCATTCTTAATTGAGTCATTATGCCAAGTTACAAAGTTAATTTAGTCGATGCAAGTACATAATGTATATTTCACATGTATATTCACCCTGCTTTTAAAATATTAATTACCTTTTTCAGTGGTGCTTGAGATCCTGTCCTTTCTGATGTGGTAGTTTTCTCTTTTGTGGTCACAAATGTCAACTCCTTAAGATAATTCTGAATGTAGTTTTCTCATTTATTATAAAGAAATAAAAATCTTAGTATATTTTATTGCAAACGTAATTTTAGAGAAGAAAAAAAAGAATTTGCTTATTTGCTCTTAACAAATATTGAGTACTTGGAGAAGATGTCTTTTAAGAGGAATTTTACTGGTCAGAACATCTTTTGTATCTGGTGGAAAAACAATTCTGTAGAGTTCGGGCAAAGGAAGAATAGCAGTTTAGATCTAAGTAGAGAAGGGTTTTCAGTATAACCCGTTCCTCTAGTTAGGAATTAGTACCACCCATAAATGGTTGACGTTTGTGATCTTACTTTGGATTATTTTTCAGACCTTTTGATGGTGCTGGTCTGGGTGCATGTGAATGTGGGAGTAACCTGTAGTCCCTGTCCATGGCGCCTTATTTGCAGTTGTTCTTGCCCAGATTCCCATTTCCTCAGGGCCATAACCTTTTCTTCAAATATTGGCTGAATGAAGGCAAAAATCTTGATAAGATTTCATTAATCTAGATGCAAATACTGCTGTTGACAAAAAAGATCTTGTTCCTTTGGCGTCTTATAAGGGGTTATTGTGTTTCAGCTTTGCAATTGAGACTCTAGGCCTTGATTTCAGTTTCTGAGATGAAAAACAATATTGAGTATGTAATGTAAAATGTAAATTTGACAAAATGAGACACTAGACACCAGTGTCCACATGTGTAAGTAATGACAGGGGAATGAAAAGGGAAAACATGCATTGGAGTCACTGAAGAGCAGTGACTTTACTGATTCTCAGCTGTTTCAGGTGTAGAACCACTCACTACACAGCCCTACTAAGAAGGCAGCTTTGTCTTTTAATTCACTGAGAGAAAAATCAGGATATTTCTTTAGGTAATAATAAGCTGACTGTACAAGTAGTGCACACTGAATTTTAAAGTTAGCTTTGAAAGTTTTTTAATGTCACTTAAACTAAATTTCTTAAGGTTTTTTTTGTTTGTTTGTTTTTTGTTTTTTTTGGTCTTTTTGAGACAGGGTCTCCCTGTAGCCACAGCTGGCCTGGATTCGTGGTGGAGACCAGGCTGACCTCGAACTCACAGAGATCCTCCTGCCTCTGCCTCCCAAGTGCTGGGATTAAAGGCTTGCGATATACACTTTGCCCATCTTCCCTCACTTTTTTCTTGTTGTTAATGGAGTAATCTATCCATTCATAGATATTCAAACAAAGTTCACTCTCTTTGTTGGCTTTTAGAACTCTGGGAGGGCGAAACAGTGACAGCACGTGTTCCTGAAAGGCCATTGAATGTAGGAGCATAAAATAAACTTCAGGGGTTAACAGGAAAAAATGAAAAAGAAAAAGATATGAAGAAAAATAAAAGTAATTTTTGGACATCTACAAACTTAGTCAAATTTGGTATTTAAGAAATCTTGCTTAATCCTTTACCCCTTCCTGTTTTCTTTAGGCAAAACATTCATATGGCTCAAAATTCAAAACAAAACAAAACACAAAAACCATGAATCTTTTTGCCCTGTTACTTCTGGAAGAAACCTGTTTTAGCAGTTTTTTGCATTTACTTCCGTAGCTAATGTATATAAATATATGTAGATAGGCATACTTCCTCCTTTCAACACAAATACTATTATCTTTAAGAAAGAAAATCTTGCTGGGTTTGGATTTTGATCCCAGCATTCAAGAGGCAAAGGCAGAGGCAGGTGGATCTCTCTGAGTTCAAGGCCAACCTGGTCTACATAGTGAGTTCCAGACCAGATGGGGCTTTAGGGATAGGATACCCTGTCTCAAAAAGAAGATCTTGGTACTTTCTTACTTCTCTTAGCTCCAGTTAAAATTTCTTCCTTTTTTTTTTTTCTTTAAAAAAACCCCAAACTGCTATGCTGCATTTGGATATGCCATAATTTGTTCAAGCAGTTCAAATTGTGGACCCTTGGGTTCTTCATAAATCTATTGCTTTTACCGACAGTATAATTTTTGCCCACAGTCACACACACACGCGAGTATCTTTGTCAGACAAATTCCTAGAAATGGAATGGCAGGTCAGAGGGTTGTATTCATTTGTAATTTTGGTTGCTATTGCCATATCTCTGTAGAGACACTCCCCTTCATGATACAGAACTGTCTGCTTCCCCATACCTGTGCTAGCTTGAGTTTCGATAGACTTTGATCTTTCCTAATCAGATGGGCCAAGTTCCAGCTGTTATTCTTTTACAGTATTTAATTACAAGTATTTTATTAAAAAATTCTTTTTAAAATGTGGTTCATTTTCTGTTTGCAGTAGAACATATGAAATAAAAATATGCTGCCCTTGGAATATTACTATTAATTTCTTAGGGGTACTTAAAATTCCTTCATCCAGAGCTTTTCCTAATATATATGTCTTTCATTTGTTTCCTATTTTTAAACAGATTTCCTCTCTGTTACCATAATTCTCCCAATTATACGGAAAAGCACTTTGTGTGTGTGTATTCATGTGTGAAGGCCACAGGTCAATGGTAGATGTCTTCCCAGTCACTTTCTATCTATTTTTTTAGATACACTCACTCACTAAAGCTGGAGCTCACTGACTTGGCTAGCCTGACTGTCAGTCCTCTTGTCCCTACCACCCCAGCTCTGAGATTACAGGTCATGTGGTCACACTTTTTTTTGGTGTGGGTTATTCCTCAGATTTGCATGGCAAGCACTTTAACAGCCATCACCTCACCCTATCCTCCTCTGTGTGTACATAACAATTTTTGGTACTGTTCTGTCATGACTGAAAAATTAAGCAAATCACATTTAATAGCTTCGAAGTTGTTATCTTTGAAGTTTCTCCAGTTGCTTGATGAACTGTATGGTTTCGAGTCCTGTTCTTCTCTAGCTCTCTTTATATGTTATGACATGGAGCTGACCACAATGAGGTGTTTGTTCTTCTTGTGGGACATAATAAATTCAACCCTGAAATGTGTTGATAGGAAGTTTTAAATGTGATAAGTTTTAAACTAAGAAAGAATCCCTCATTTCTGTAAATTATTGAACATTTTTCCTCCAAGGTTCAAAAAATGATTTATCCATAGCTACCATTTTCACAGATAAATTTTGAATTATCAAAAGAGGAAGTAATTTTTATGATAATAATTGAGCATCATTTACCATTGACTGGACCCAGGGATTTATGGGCTGCAATTGAGTTCCAGTGGGAATCTGTGTAGTCAGATTTCTGTTATTGTGATAAATAATAGATAATCAGCTTCTAGAGAAGGTTTATTTTGGCTCATCACTTACAGATATTTCAGTTGATGACTGAACATAGCTATTGCTTTTAGGTTTGTGGTTGGGGTCAGCACATCACCATGGCGAGAGCACGTCATGGCAGTGGTTTACTTCATAGCTGTGATGCAGAAATGAGAGGACATAGGAGGGACCAATGTCCCAATATGTCCTTCAGGAGTATGTCCCCAGTGACAGAGGCTCTTTTATGGTGTTCTACATCTTGAAGTTTCTTCTCCCCAGTGACAGAGGCTCTTTTATGGAGTTCTACGTCTTGAAGTTTCTTCTCCCTCCCAGTAGTGCCAACCTGGGCACTAAGCCTTTAAGAAATAGGTCTTTGAAGGACATAAAAGATCTAAACAAAAGCAAGATCAGTTAATAGCCCAACATTTTAAAAGCAGGTTGTGAATATGTTCTGAAAGTATTTTTCTTCTTGAGAAAAGATGCTTCAAGACAAATATCCTTTGAAAAACAAATGTTTTATGTTTTATGTAGGACATTTTAGGAGACATTCTAGAGAAAGAAGCTATTTGTGAATACAAGTAGTACTATGTAATTTTCATGACATTGGTGGGTCCCTTGAAGTATCTCTGCTAACTTTCAAATGTTCCACAAATGCTTCTGGTATTTTTATGCTAGGCATTTCTGGTTTGTTTATATGTACCTCTTTCCGTTTTTAGATGATCCTACTTGTTTGGCATCCAGTTCTCAGAGTGATAACCTTGATATTTTAGCAGACAAAGGTGTTTCCAAATTCAGGCTTATCCCCTCTTGGGCTAGTTCCTTATCCTCAGGAGGGCCACACAAGAATTGCAGAATCCTGCACTTAATACCGCCCTATTTAAGAACTGTAAGAATGTCTCATCTGTTAAATTCTTGCTTAGCTCTGCTGCCTGTCATCTATCCATCAGTTTGATACAACTGTGTTTCTGATCCAGAATGTCAGCTTTGAACTCCAGCATCCTTGTTTTCTGTTCTTTGTGCAAACTCCTTTTGTTTTTTTGTTTTTTGTTATCCCTAACACTCTGCATCCCTTCTAGGTACACTCATATGCTAGGTGCTCTTTAAGACATTTGACTAGTTTAGCTCATTTGGGACTCTGTCCTTTCCTGTATTAAATTGTACTGATTAAAATATGCTAACATTTATCGAGCCTTTGTTATTGTCTAGGTACTGTTGTAGCTATTTTGTACATGTTTCGTTATTTAATCCTCATAAATTTCCTATGGGGGAGAGTAAATATCTTCCTTTTTAATATCTTACTTTGTAGATGAAGAAACTGAGAGACAGAAGTTAAGCAGTATAGCCTAAATTACTCAACTAGTAATTGGGTGGGTTCAGATTTAACACCAGTCAAACTGAATAGTATTCATTCTTTCGATCTTTAAACTCTATTTCTTAGGAATAGATGCTAGCCTTCTCCAAAGATAGCTGGGTATGTGTGTATGTTTTTTAAAGAAAAGAGCTGTAGTGGTGAGTATGGTGGTGCATGCCTTTCATCCTAGCATGTGGGAGGCAAAGGCAGGCAGAGCTCTGTGAGTCTGAGACCATCCTGGTCTACACAGACAAATAGAGAGTTCCATGTCAGCCAGGGCTACAGAGTAAGACCCTGTCAACAATGACAACAACAACAACAAAAAAAAAAAAAGGAAAAGAGGACAAGAATATGTAGAACCAACAACGTACTATGAGAACAACTGAAATTAATAAGTTTGTGAAGTTTCTAGATGACTTACTCCAAATCATCAATGAGGTTTTAAAAATGTTGACTGTAGTATTTTGCCCAAGATAAGATATTTGAGTATTCAGTATTGTTTGATCATGTTTTTAACATGATCAAACACCCTGTATGCATGTATGAAATTCTCAATAAATTATTTAAAAAAATAATAAATACAATATTTTTTTAAAAAAGTGTTTCTTGAAGCTTTACCATTGGGTTCTATGTTGTAGACACATTATAAGTTGCCTTGTGTTTTTTTCTCTTTGTTTTAAATTGTTTTTTATTATAGAGTTGTTGGAACTTAGATCATGTCAACAAAATGGCCAAGGCTGGAGTATTTGGAATCTGAATTGCCATGTTCTGAATAATGTCACAGACCTTTATTTCTCAACCTGCCAATCTCTTATCAGATTTTCAGTTTAGTTGCCATAGTTCCAGTCCTTCTTGGAAATAAATGACTATTTTAATAGGTTTTGAAATCAGCTTTAGTTATGCTTATGATGTGTTAAGAACTTTTATGGTGGGGGCTGAGAGATGGATGGCAAGAGAGAACTGGCTGCTTTGGCAGAGGACCCAGTTTTGGTTCTCAACACCCACGTGGAGGCTGATAACTATCTGTAACCCCAGTTCTAGGGAATCTGATGCCCTCTTTTAGCCTCTGTGGGCATCACATGCACGTAATTCACTTATGTACATGTAGGCAAAGCACTCATACACATAAAGTAACAATAAAGAAAAATATTTTTTTAAAAAAGAACCTTTATGATAAAAGATGGAGGACTTAAAAGTTGGTATGCTGCTTATATTTTAATGCCTTAAAATAGAATACTGGTTATTAAAATATACTAAAAAGTTCTTAAAAACCTTGTCTGTGTTAGATTTTGTTTTATATGTAATGATTAAGCTAAAGTGGTAATGTTAAAACAAAAGTAGTCATATTCCTTTCAATGCAAAGGACCAGAGATAGTATTTCAGTTTTTCTTCTCTGTGTTGGTATATTTTAAGTACATGTATATGTTTCTCATCATTAGAAAGCGTACACTGAATTTTATTTATCCAAACTACATTAAAATTCTCAGTACATGATCAGTAACTATTGATTAATGATAATAAAGAACAAATGGGAAACTGGATTACAATTAGAATTTTCTTCTGGATTTGTTAATGCACATTATTGATAGAATTAACCAGTTAAACATTTTGGGTTCTCATGTTTTTAATATTAATCAGGGTTTAAATATCTAGGATATGCCTCAAAGGTTATGTCTATCCATATCCCTTTGTATCTCAAGGTATAGTCTTCCGATGTGGTTAGCCAAGTGGTCAGCCAGAGTTTGCTTTCTTTTATTAATTTTTTTTTGTGTGTATAGAAGATAGGTAGAGTTTTTATAGAGTAAATTGGAGCACTCTCAAGGGGTGTGAATGGACACTGGCCACAGAGATCATTGTGCCAGTCTATATTTTAGGCAGGTTTTATACTGTTTCTAAAATCTCTTGAACAGATAGCTTTTCCTGAGGGGTATTTTCCTGACCTGCTGATTAACAGGCTCATTTGGTTAGATGCTTATGGGACAGTGGACTGTCTTTACTCTTTATCAGAAAGTCTTTGGCTAGATAGTAAGTAATCTTATGACCTTCTGGGCAGTTCAGAGTTGGTTTTGTATATGTTTGACCCAGCAGTTCTGCTTCTGTCTTTTAGTATCATACACAGATAATATTCATTGTTGCATATTACAGCATTTCAAATGATTCGGTGAGTTGTGTTTCCCATTGAGTCTTGTAGTTATTTGATAGGACTCCATTACCTCACTATTTTTCTCATGCTCATATCCTAAAGCATTTATTTGCCTTTAAAAATAGTTTAGTTTCAAAATGTCTCTTTATGTTAACTCTAGCACTGAACTTGCTGTCTTAGGTATGTTAAGATCAATGTAGAAATGTACTTATCAAATAAGGAAGCCGATTTGTGTGTTGCGGGGCTTGGTAGTAAGAGATTTAAAAGGCGCTCTGAGCAGCGAGCTTGGTAGAACTTTCACTGTCTTTTTATCTACACTTTTTCACTTTTGGTAGAATTTATATATATGACTTTTGTTGAAAAAGAAAATATCTATTTTATCCTTTGTATGTGTTCAAACTGAGGCTTGTTTGAACATGTGTGGAAGCTAGTATAGCCCAAGAGAGCCTTGTGTTTGCATGTGCTTATCTGCATGAACAGTCAAGGATCTACAAGAGAATAAATTCAGAAATGGTAATTGGGGCATGTTCAACCATCTTTCTCAGAGAGTTTATTATTATTACTTATTTTAGGAAAGATGGAAGATGCTTGATATAGCAGGATATGTCCTCTTGGCATGGTTTTCTCATTCTGCCTTTCTTTTAGCAATTCATGACAGAGCCCTAAAGAGAGATGTTAGTTAACACATACTTCTTGTGAGCATATTGTATCAGAAGCAGATGGACATGTTTGTGTTTTTCCATAATGTCATAATTCAGATATATTGAATGACCGGAAAGTTTACCAACTATGTTGGTTTCCTTGACTGTAATTTGCCAAGTAATCTCATTTCTCTTGATATGCCCATTGGAAAACATGTTCTTTTATTCCAGTCCTAATTACTAATATCTTTAGGAGCACACATAATTCTTCATACAAATATTCAGATTATTGAATGGCTAAGAAAGTGTTAAAGAGGCTACAGAGTTCAGAAGGGCTTCAGAGTTCAGAGAGGTTGTTCCTAAGTTGAGGCAGAGAGCTGTTACAGGCTCAGAGGGAGAGGTTGTAGGAGAACAGATAAGTCTTAGGAACTGAAATGAACCCCAACTGTTCAGATATAGAGATATCAGATACAAGTCCAGGTGAAAGACCTTTCGAGGGTTGAGGATTGAAGTAGGCTGAGTGTTGAGTGGGAGCTCAGGAACAGGAGCAGGAATCCTTTGCTGTGGTATTTTTCCTGCATGAGGCTTGTGACAGTGACCAGGGGACTATTTAGTCAGTATGCCTACCACATGTTGGTCTTGGGGTGCTCCTCCTTTAGTGAGGGGGTTTCATCTGGTGTGGTTGATAAGCTAATGTTTCTTATGTTTTTATTATGATTTGGAATATTTCAGGTACCATTGTTTATTGACATAAGTAAATGACTATTTTGTGTTTCCTGACTGGCTTGTAGATGGTGGTTGTTTACTTGTGTAACCAAGCTAGGGAGTCATTCTTTCTTGACATTTGAACTCAATGGGGAGTCGAAATTGTTGTTTTATAAAATGGAATCATTTCAGGCACATCCTAAAAACTAGTATTCCATACAATATTGAGTAACCCAGATCAGACTCAGCCTGTTCTTCTTATTACTGAACTTTGATTATGTATTTGTACTTGAGTATAGAAGGTAGTTTATCAGTTCTTCAGTCCCGCACATGTTGAGCAAGTGCTTTACCACTGAGGGACATACTCAGTCTGAGAGTGGTTTTTCATTTGCTGACATACACGAACATGGGATATAATGTTGAATATAAGAAGGAGATGGAAGTAGGGGAGGGTACACATTTGGTCGTCTTTATCCATGGGTTCTCTCTATCTGTGGATTCAACCTACAAGAAAAAATTGTGTCTGTAATGGACATGTGCAGACAATTTTTTCTTGTCTTTATTCTTTAAACAGTGCAGCACAACAACTATTTACATAGCACTTACAGCAGTACTGTAAGTAGTTAGGAAATTAAAGTAATAAAGAGGATATGTTGAAGTATTATGACATTTTATTGTAGGATTTGATTGCTGAATTTGATAACTATATCAAATCAGGATGACTATATTATGTAATAGATTAAAGAAAGGAAGAGAAAGCAACTTCTAGAAGAGGACTTATAGGATAGCTGCAGGAGACAAAAAGCACACAGTTTGCACATTCAACACCTGGGGAGGAAATTATGATTCCAGGTCTTCATTTAGTGTCTGTGGTGTACTTGGTAAAGGTCTAGGCCCTGAAAATATATAGATAAGCAAGACAAGGTTATAAGCCTTGTATTCTAGTAAGAGGGACCAAAAACACAAGTAAATAAGCAATGTAACTAATATAATGATGTGCTTCAGAATAATTAGGAGAAGGAAGGACATGGGAATCTAGGCAGTCCATTCAGAAAGGCCCTTCTGACTGAAGGGGAACATTGGCTAAAGAATAAGCCAGTCATAGGAAAGACACGGGAGCCACATTACAGACACAGGTAAGTGAATTGAATTTGGGAGGGCAAATAGCTTAATATGTTCAAGAATATAAAGGCCAGGGCTGGAGAGATGACACAGTGGTTAAGAGTACTTGCTATTCTTCAGAGGACAGTTCCTAGCATCTATGTCAGGTGGCTCACAACTGCCTTTAACTCCCACTCCAGGGGATCCAGCACCCTCTTCTGGTCTCTGTGGATTCATGCATACATGTTTGCTTGCACACACACACGCACCACACACACACACACACACACACACACACACACACACAAATTAAGTCTTTTAACAAAGAAATAGAAAGGCCAGTGTGGTTGGGACTGAAATAAGCAAATGCCAGAATGAGAGCTAAAGAGGTAGTGGCAGTGACATGGTAACATTAGGGTGGCAAACTGCAGGTTTGAGAATGATTCTGATGCCTTGTGATCAGAGCTGAGCTAGAGAGTAGGTTGCTCATTGTGATTTTACTGTATCTACAAGCTGATGTACTTATAAGTTGCTTTTGATAGAAATTCCAGGAGAATCCTGAATAATTTCTTTAAGCAATGGAAAGACTCTGTAGCCTTCCAAGGATACTATTTTTGAAGTAAAACACTCCTTTTAATATGTTTATTATGAAAAGTTATTTATAGTTGTAACATATTCATGAGTTTTTACTGTTATTTGCACACTAATTGCATGTTTTCTGTTCTTTTAAATTTTCATAGTAAGAAGCAGCTTGTTTGCCAGATGGCTTCTTTCTCATTTCCTTGTGATGTTATAACCTCTTCTACTTTAATAAAGAAATATTGCATCCACATTTAGGAGTTGTTTACAAATTTTCCTGGTAGGCCATTTGTTAAGAGCCTGATTCTGAGACAAGGTGTTTTCTTTTTTTTTTTTAAACCTTAGGTCATCTCTATTCCTCTGTTGAGTTGAGAAAGGTTAAAAATGTCTATTTATTATTATTATTATTATTATTGCTATTATAATTTTGTCTTGAGACAGGTTCTCATGTTGCCCAGTTTGGCCTTGAACTTGCTATGTAAGGAGACTGATCTTGAACTTCTGATCTTCATGCCTCCTCAAATGCTGGAATTACAGATGTGGTCCACTACACCTGGCTTTAAAATACGTCAATTTTTTATTTTTATTTTATGTTTGGGGTTTTTTGAGGCAGGGTCTCCCTGTAACCCTAGCTGGCCTGGAATTTGCTGTGTAGACCAGGCTGGCCCCGCTCTCACAGAGTTCTGCCTCCCTCTGCCTCCTGAGTGCTCAGATTAAAGGCATGAAAAGAGTAATTTGGATTTTTGTTGATCAAGTCACCCAATGCCTAGAGTTGCTTGTGACCCTTTTATTAGTTTTTGTGAAGATTATTTTAGAAATGTACAGGTTTTTCATTTCTGATCCTTCAGAGAGGTCATTTGAATAGAGTTAACATCTAATAGGTAAAGGGAGACTGGAGAGGTGGTGCCTCAGTAGTTAAGAACGCTGACTGCTCTTACAGAGGACCTGGGTTCAGTTCCAAACACCCACAGGGTAGCTAACAACCTCATGTAATTCCAATTCTAGGGGCTCAGACACTGTCTTCTGGCCTCCTCAAGCATTGAACACAGGGGTGTACTTGCGTACATGCAAGCCAAACTCATACATCTAAGATAAAAATAAATATGTTTTTAAAATTAAAATGAAATTTCTTTACTACAACATCTTGTCTTTTAACCTTAATTATAATGTGAAAAGGGGAAGTTGAGAAAGTTTCATATCCACTGGGTATTCTCCAAAAAAGTATATCAGTGAACACGATGTTTTAGACTTTTTAGGCATTTGGTGTCATTTGAATTTTATTTTCTTTTTAACTTTTCTTTCAGAAATGCTTCAACTTTATTCATTTACGTGGGCTTTAAAAAATAAAGACAGCTAATTTATCTGTTGAACTAGTGACCATAGTCCAGTTGTCTTGGTTTTATCATACTTACTAGACTGTTTTTGTTCAAATTTTAAAATGAATGAAAATAAGACAGAAAAAAAGTGAACTGTTTTCTTTGGGAGGGCAGTTTTTCCAAAGCTGCTTTATTTTGCTATTTTAAACTTTCATTCTCTTTAAGATGAAATTTTATTAGTAGTAGATTATTAGATTATTATTTAACCTACCCCAATTAAAGTATTAATTTGTATCAGTGACCCCCCCCAGTCCTTTTCTTTGCTCTTGAAGGTGCTGTGGAGGGTGTTGGGGTGTTCATAGAATGCATATGACATGAAAACTAAAAGAGGCTCCTGGTGGGGAAGGAGGGCAAGCAGAAACAAACTATTTTTGAAAATGCCATAGTTTGCTAGTTAAAATATAAATATTAAATTAAAAAAAAAGGAAATTTCCTCTGCAGAGGAGATTGCTATAAAAAGAAGGAAAGGATTTATTGTAAGTTTAATTTACTGGCAGTGCTCTATATGCAGATGAAGTGCTTCCTTGGATGTGGTAACAACTTTAAAACTTCATTTTCAATGAGTATTGTGAAACAGGTATTATTTTCCACAAAGTTTAGCAGCTTGTTTAATTTTTGGTGAGTTCCTATTTGATAATTTATGCTTTTGTAGATACAACAAACAAGAGTTTCAGGATCAAATTTGCCCTATATGTATTAGGATTAGTATTGCTATTATTATTTTTACCTAAAAAATTTTATGTCTTAGAAATAAAATCAAAATAAGATGGGGAAAAGGTGAAATAGTGGTTACCAGGGATAAACACTTAGGGGAGTTCTTTAATGTTTTGCAAGATGGAAAGATCTGGATCTGTCACACAGGAGTGTATGCATGTTTAACACTATTGTCTGTGTACTTACTGGTTAAACAGATAGAACAAAGACACAGAAAAGTATACAGAACTATTGGACCTTAAAAACGTTTCATGATGTATACAGGACCAGACAGTTGATGGAACTTTTTACATATGATGAACACAAAGTGATTGATTAGCTTATAAATCCTTGTTATTTCTTACTGGATTAGAAATAGATATTTTTTACAGATTCTTTTATATGAAGCGTACAAGGGTACTTTAAGAGAATTTACTTGGAATGAGCAGGCACCAAATTATTATTGACTTTTATTTGAAATTGTGGAAACTTACATGTAATCTCCATTATGTTATGCCGTTTTTTGGCTGGGGACCTATGAATGACCTTTGTTGAGCTTATCTCCCAGAATGAAAATAATGTCTGCACAAATGCAGATGTTTGTTACTACAACTTGTGCATAACAATCAAAATCTAAACAGTTTTTTAAAGACAGTCAGCTCAATTAAAACCTACTACTTCAGAAACTTCAGAATCAGTAGCTTCTTTGAAGCCACAGTAACACATATGATTAAGACTGGAATATAGAAATTTGGTTGGTTGGAAAGCTAAATAAACCTCTACCTTACTCAGGAAGAATTACAAAAAGAAAAAATTATGTGTTTCACAGACATAGTCCCCTGGAATACCAACACTGAACAGCTGTTAAGAGTACCTAGTGAGATAATAAGGTATCTGGGCATCTTTACGACAGTCTTGTGTTATTCTTTCTTCCAAGAGGTATGTGGATGTGTGCATTGACACCACCACCAGCAGCTGTAGCCTTCTTGATGAGAGTCCCAATTCTTCATCTCCACAAATAGCAATTTGCAAATGTCTGGAGTAATATGTTTTATCTTGAAGTCTTTTAATGCATTTCTTGCCAGTTCAAGAACCTCTGTGGTGAGCGGCTCCAGCAGGGCTCCAGCAGGACTGTGGTGTGGCACAGTGGCAGTTGTGCCTGCATGTTCATGGCTGTCTGTCCTACATTTTGGGGTGCTGATGAGTGAATGCAACTCATAGGAAACTGCAGACTGGCTCATGTGACTAGGAAACCACTTTTGCCTTGGCCTTTGTCAGTTCTTTCCAGCCTTACCAACTAGCCGTTTTGAACTTGGCTAAAGTTCAGACTAGGCAGAGAAAAAGCTTTCCTTATTTCTTTGTCATGTACGATTCAAACTTGGCATAACATTTTTTTGATTAAATTGACAGATATCCCATGTCATGGGCCCCTTGCTTAAAGACAGATTTTTTTTAACCTTTTATTTTCAATTCAGTAACTCTTAAGACAGTTCAGTTTTGTCTTCTTTTAAAACACATACAGCACCAGAAAGATATGATGCACAATTACTTTCAAGTCGTTGAAACTATTAGATAGCTACTGAGGTTATATAATACTTCAACTAAACTAAAATGTCATAAATATAATACATGTCTGCAAGTCTTCTGAGATGTACACTTAACACATTACTGTTAATGTTGAATATTCTGAGCCCTGATTCTTCACATATTAAATGGTAGACTTTATACATATCATATGCTTACATGGGGAAGTCACTATTGTATTTTATTGTTTTTCACTTTATTTCTGATTGGATATTAATAAATTCAGTATTTTAGCTTGGGTGTATTATAGTATTACTGAGTATTTTAGTTAACCCAGTATATGTGCCTTCTTAAAAAATGCAGTCTGAAGAATTGTTTTGAAAGATCACTTATTTTAATTAAAGATTGATATCTCCTTCTTGCTTTCTTTTTTTATAAATAGTGATTTATGACTCATTATAATTAAATAATTTTCAAGAAAAAATTTAGCTTTTAATTTAAAATATGTATTACAAATATATAAATGTGATATATTTATAGATGATATATAATCAGTTGAAACTACATAGAAAACAATGATAACAAAAGTGCTAAAATATAACCAGGGAAACTCCCTACTGAGGTTGAAATATAGCTACTGAGAAAACTGCTAGGCATTTTCATTACCATACATCTTGGGTCTTCTACCACCACTATATATGAAAACCTTTATCATTTCTATTTTGCTTGTCTATTGCTTCACTGAATTGGTTCCAACTTTATTTATTTATTTTTTTTGCTTATTTGCTCATAAGTTAGAAGAAATGTAATGAATTCAGTAATATGGAGGCAGAATCTCATAGAGGAAGGCCTCTGAAGCAACCATTGTAGGTTCAAATCCTAATATTGACACTTTGTGTAACCTTGAGTAAGGTATTTAAGTTTTAGAGTAAGTAAAACTTCTCTGGATCTCAGTTCCCTCATCTGTAAAAATACAGAATATGCTTGTGAAACATTTTTAATTTTATTTTTTTTGAAAATTACTTGCTGAAGAGTATTTGTAAGTTAAATGTTAATTATTTTCATTGTTGAGATGGTTGCTAATATTTTAAGATGGAGGTCGTTTCAAGTGGTTTTCAGTATTTAGTTCAGACATCTACACATAATCTTTCCTCAATCCTCCATTTATTCAGAAGTTTGTGCAGGATACTGTTTTATGTCTTTTGGAGGAGATGGGGTAAGGGAAGCTATCATGGAGGTCTTGGGTTTCAGAGATGCAGGTACAGTGACTGCCAACAGTTTTCCAGGCTTTTCTGGCCTTCTTGCCTTTGGCATATTTGGGTAGCCTTTAGCTGTAGCTGGTCTTAACAGAGCCATCCCTGTTATATCTTGGAATTTAGAGAAGGATATCAAAACTTTTCAACACAGGGCAAGTCAGAGACAATTTAAATTATTGTGAGTTAGTGAGTTTTGACAATAGGTTCAGGCTAGAGATGCAAACTAATCTTCCTGGACATTTTTGATTTGTGTGCCTAAGTGTTTTTACATTATTCAAGGTAGTCTGTGATCTGAGAGCTGTGTCCTTTTTGGTGGAATTGGCCTTTCTGTTTTTTCCTTATTATTATTACTACTATAATTTTAATTTTTAAATTTAGAGGAAGAAAACTAGACTGTGGCTTTAATTTTTCATTTTAAAGTGGGCTTTAAAAACGAGGAGGAATAGGTAAGATGTAGTGAAATAAAAAATTAAAAAGGTTTAACCTATGGTTATATGTAGTTTTAAAATTTCATCTTAGTATTCTATGCTATGGTTTGGTCAAATGTTCCACAAAGCCCAAATATTAAAGACTTGGTCCCCAGTCTATGGCACCTTTGGGAAATGGTGTAACCTTTATAAGGTAGGCCCTACTGGAAGGTTTTTGGTCATTGGTGGCAGGGTTTGCGTTCTTGAACAGGACAGTGGTAATGTACCCCCTTTCTTTTTTTGCTTCCTGGCCACGAGGTAAGCAGTTTTGCTCTGCCATATGCTTTTACCATTATGTTCTGCCTTGCCACATTTCCAAAGCAACAGGTCAAGTAATAATGAAGTGATACAAAATATGATACAAAGTAGACTTTTTTATGAGTTTATCATCCCAGGTATTTGTTACAGTATTGGAACGCTGACTTGCACAGTATTTGCAAAGTTTTTAGTATAGTCTTTCATGAGCCTCTAAAACATTAGTGGAAAGCAATGAGTAAAGGAAATCTATATTCTACTTATCATGGCTTTATATACTTTATAGTATATATTTAAAATAATATGCACTTTGTGATGGTAATTTTATGTGTTTTTATTTATGATAGCAAGTTGAAAACATAAGTTAAAGGAAGCTACTATGACTAGTAGAATGTGGATTGATGTAGTATTACTACTGTGTTGGATAGCTTTAGTTATAACTTGACACACCTGGGTAGAATTGGGGACTTTCTTCCATTGGACTGGCTTGTACTGGCTTGTGACCATGTCTGTGGGGTATTTTCTTGATTGCTGAGTGATGTGGGAGGGCCTAGCCCACTGGGGTGATGCCACCCCTGGGCAGGTTGTTCTGTATTGTATAAGAAAGCAGGTTGAACATGGGCCAGGGAAGCAAGTCAGTAAGCAGCATTCCTCCATGACTTGTGCTTCATCGCCTGTCTCCAGCTTCCTGCCATGAGTTCCTACCTTGGGCTCCCTTAGTGATAAACTGTGACCTGAGAGATGTAAGCCAAATAAACTCTTTCCTCCCCAAGTTGGTATTGGTCAGAGTATTTTGTCACAGCAATTGAAGGCAAACTAGAACACCTAAACCCAGATCACAGTGAAACTCAGGCTTGACATGTTAGGCTATATGTTAAGAACATTAAATCATTGACTGACTCTTACAGGATTAGTGCTTTCCAATGACAGTGATCTTTCTCCGTTATCTCTCAGACCCCTAGTTTCTTTATTTGAATTCTTTTTGTAATTAGTCACAGAGACTTATTTAGAACATTTTATAAGTTCTTTGTCAGATTGTTTTGTAGAAGAATCATGAAGAGCAGTGAAACTGTTCATAGATTACTATCATATTGTATATTGAACAGTAGATTATATGGATAAAGCATATTCTTTGTCTCCCTCTGTCTCTCTGTCCTTGTCTCTCTGTCTCTGTCTCTCCCTGCCCGCTCCACCCTTCTCATTTATGTTTGTTTTGAGACAAGGTCTCACTATGTAGCCGTGGCTGGCCTTGAGATCCATCTGCCTCTGCCTCCTGTGCTGGGATTAAATGCCTACATGGGAAAATATTTTCTTTTGTCTTGTGAGATCACTTACCCAACTTGTTTTTCTCTTCATCCACAGTGTCATTTTATGTCTTTATCTTTGCTTTGAGCCTGCATTTTAAATCTTAGCTGAAACATGCTGGCAAAAGTAGATATAACTCTGATTTTCAAACTTTTGTACTCACTAACCATTTCCCACTCCTTTTCTTTTTACAGTGCTGGGATCAAACCCAGGGCCCAATGCTTACTAGGCAAATGAACTATTTACTATGCCACGCCTTGGCCCCTTTCACCATCTTTTGCATTATTTTGCTTATAGAGTAAATGGAGAGAGGGAGAAGTGAGAAGGCAAAGAATTTAGAGGGGGCTGGAGCTAAAGCTTTTAGAAATGAGCGTCACTAAACTGACAGCCTCATTGTTATTATTTTAAGAAAGTGTATGTTAGTATGTTATCATTTTAAGAAAGTGTATGTTCACATTTTGTGGAAGACCAGGCTAGGAAAATGAGACCTTGTGTTGCCCAGGACTTAACATCTCACTGAACTCTTTTGAACGCTTTTGTACTTTTCAACTCTTCTTCCACCTACAAGCTCCTCATTGAAACAATTTGACATTTTAAAGAAAGTGTTAAATTCTTTTCTGTTATGTTGACATACTCATTTTTAAAATAAATGTGGTTCACAGACAATATATGTAAGAATTGTTAAATGTTAAATGATTTTTAGGTCATGTGTTAATAGTTGCATCTCAATTTTTTGTTTTAATGTTGGTCTGTTTTTTTTTTTTTTTCTGCTCTAAAGAGTAAAGATAGAGCAAACATGACTTTGTATCCTTTAACTCTTCTCTTCAAAGCAACCACAGGTGACTGTGTGAGAGCTTTAGTGACTGTGTCAGAGTTCAGTTAGAATAATGGAAACACTCTAGATGTTTTAAGAAATTTTCATATATACATAAGACAGATTTGAGTAGAGCACAGAAGCCAAACAGCATGTATTGGTGGAGCTGTCTAAGATGATGACACCAGGAAACTGGGGCAGATCTTGGGAGACAATGAGATATGATGTTATCAGAACCTGTGGGGCTCTCTGGCAGGAGTGAAAACTGCTGGGAAGGCCTGGCCAGAGCTGGACCCCTGCAGCCAGGCCTGACATCTGAAAGGAAGAAACAAGAAGAGATGTAGAAAGGGAAAGAAATGCTAGAAACGTTCCTCCTCCTTTTCAGGTCTTCAGTCTGTGTGAGACCTGTCTAGAAGTCAGGTAACTAGGAAGCCTGGGCAGTGTAGTTCCTTGCTACACAAGGAAAAGCAAAGAAAGGCAGGATTAGTTCTGAAAGCAAAGAGACCAGTGTACAGAATTAAAGTCAAAGCTCATTTCTTCCCTGTAGAAGCTGCTGTTATTATTAATACTTTTGTATTCTGAGTCACTCCTCTAAGCCTGTGGCTCAAGATCCCTTTTATACGAAGGAATTATGAACAATTTATATTTGATAGCATTACATCTTTTGCTGCATTTATTTCTATCAATCTATATTTTTGTATATGCATATTGTATCTTCGTTGTCTATACAATGAAGGTGTGAGTTTTCATTGACTTTTTTCTTTATTTTAAAAATACATCTTAGAATCTGGAAGTTATTTATACTGTGATATTTAATAAATGTCCTGCCATTTGCTTTTTCTAAGTTTTTGAAATATCTCTTTTTCTGGTTAGGAACAAAATCATCAATGAGAAATAATTGTCTAAATAACTTTATATAGAGTTTAAGCCTAATGTCTGGAAAGTGTAATCCCTTGAACTCTTTTTTTTAACTTTATTATTTTTATTTTATGTGTATGCGAACTTTTAACATCTTTTACTTCTCAGTGTTTTAAAGAAATTATTTTTTAGAAGAAGCATTTCATTATAGCTTTAACATATTCAATAACAATTTCCAGAGCAAAGATACATCTCTTTCAAAAGTGGCTATAAAATTTTTAGGTTCACAGTTGAATTAATACAGTTATATAATATTGAACTCAGTATAAACCCTGTAAGACATAAAATTGAATGAGTTTTTAACCTTTAAAAAAAATCTCCATTTTAAAATACAGTGTTTCTTAGAGAAAGACTCATTTTTGCTAATAACGCTGAGATGTTGGCGCATGTGTCTCTAATCTGTATGTACCTGATTATTACTAGTCATGGTTGGTTTCACTCAGATCCTTGGCACCTGTGTATGGATAGAAAGTCATTGGATATATTTCAATGGTAATGTTTATCACCTCTACTACTTAACATGATGTAAATTTTTATGCTTCCTCTCAAATATAACTCACTTTTTAAATTTGATTTTTTTTGTTTGTATATCACACAGAACATCCCAAACAATCTAATTAATTTAAAAACCCACTTCCCAGATGTCACCCTCCCATAGCTCCCCCCCCCCCCTTAGAGCCCTTATATTCTGATGTCCCTGTTACTGTCTGCTGTGTTGTTGGCACCCCCCAGCCATTCCCCACTACTTGCCCTTCTGGTGAATCTAGTCAGCCTATCTAGAGGTCTTTGTTTTAGGAGAGTCAGCAGTTCCTCATCTAGTGGTAATCAGTTGTCAATATTCCTTTGGATAAGATTATCCTTTAGATGAGATTGGGATCTGCTGTACATTTTCCCATTTTATGCTGGGTTACTATCTGGGAGTCTCTTAAATTTTCCATTGGCTGTAAAACTTCTTTTCCTGGGGATACTAAGCAATGCTTATTCCCTTTTAAGGTTCTAGTATCAAGCCAATGTTTCATTAAAATTTTACATGGGAGCCAATGAATTTATTGAGCTTACAGAGATAACTGAGGGGTTGTATGTTTTGAGACAGAGTCTTGCTAGGTAGCCTAGGCTGGCTACTGACATGTGCCACCATACCAGGCTGATTTTTCAATATTTTTTGTTAATAAACTTGAATTCTTCTGGAATTAGTTTTTGTATGGCGTTAATACATTGTTTTAATAGTTGGCTTGAAACAACCTATTCCATTTAAAAAATATTAATCTTTTCTCCTTAAGTTGTCTTAGTTCTTCTGGATTTATTTAAATTTGTTATATTCCAAATAATATTTGAAGTGTCATCCTTTCTAGTTCCTTAATATATTGGCTTAAAAGGTAATTGATTTTAATTGTCTTCGTATGTGCTCTCAAGGCATTTGTGCTGGATAGCTTTAGTGTCAACTTGACACACCTGGGTTGAGGGAGCCTCAATTGTGGAATTGCCTCTATTGGACTGGCATGTGGCCATGTCTGTGGGGCATCTTCTTGATGAGTGATGGGGGAGGGCCCAGCCCACTGTGGGTGGTGCCACCCCTGGGAAAGTGGGCCTGTGTTGCATAAGAACGCAGGCTGAGTAGGGGCCAGGGGAGCAAGCCAGTAAGCAGCGTTCCTCCATGGCCTGTGCTCCAGCTCCTGCCTCTAGGTTCCTACCCTGAGTTCCTACCTTGGGCTCCCTGATGAACTGTGACCCGGGAGATGTAAGATAAATAAACCCTTTCCTGCCCAAATTGGTAGTGGTCAGAGTTTTTGTCACAGCAATGAAGAACAAACCAGGACAGAATTTTACCTTTCTTTTTTTTTGTGTGTGTGTGTGTGTGTTTGTTTCTCAAGCTAATTTAGTATGCATTTTCTACAAACACCTTTCCAAGTAAGTGGTCATATAAACAAGAAAACAGTAGTTCTCACCAGGGCCCAGCCCTAGAAGGCAGATGTTCAAGAAGACTTTCTCTTACTTTTGCTCTTTTTTCTTCAAATATGGGCTATCTCAGGTAAGAACGAAAAGAACTAAAGGGTTTTTTTTTGCTTTTTTTTTTTTAAAACTGTTTCCTCTTTTATTTATCTTTTATGGGGCTTTTGGGTACTCTAACATTCCCCTCTCTGAAGAGGTAACCCTAAAATCTTTTAAGGATTAGATACAAGCTCCCAAATACTTTTGACATTTTTGGCCATTGGAACAGAGTATGTTGCTAACAAGCCCAAGGACATTTTGACTTTTAGCCAAGAAACTGGCTACATTTCTTTGGACTGCCTAGCCAATTCCTACCTCCTATTCTTATCATGCCATCCTCTGAAGGGGTTAAACAGATTGCCAATAGGGAATAGGGACACACTGCCCTGGCTTCTTATGTTGAACAGGGATTGGGGGGGTGAGGCAATTGGAGTATCCCTTCAGTGGGTCTATCTAAAAGACTCCCAAATTGCATAACTCTTATCTCCAAGGGGAAAAGAAAGTCCTTAAGTGTGACTAGGAGATGTGAAGGAGAAGTAAAGGTAAGAGTAATTCGCATTACAAGTTCTAGACAGGGAACAAGAAAAAAGTCAGAACAGGGCGATTTTCAAATGTTCATATGGGAGTCCATTGTACTTTCTTGACAAGGGCTTCCAAAAGCATCCCTCTTGGGTTCCTCCTCATTTTGGTGAGTCCGGGGCCTGAAGGGGTGAAGGTAACTGCGGCGGTAGAAATGACTATACCAGAAACCACAATTGCAGTTCTCGGTAGAGGCTGTTGACTGACGCTCTCGGGGGAGGCCAGCCCGAATGTCTTTTACTTCTCTTTTCTAAGCAGCCTTCTACAACCTTTATTTATAATTAGAAAGGTTACAATCCAAATTTTGAGGTTCACAGTTGAATTAATACAGTTATACAATATTGAACTCAGTATAAACCCTGTAAGACATAAAATTGAATGAGTTTTTAACCTTTAAAAAAGATCTCCATTTCATTTTAAAATATACTGTTTCCTACAGAAAGATACTTTTTTTTTAAAATGCTGCTAACACTTAGATGTTTGCACATGTGTCTCTAATCTCTATGTATCTGATTATTACTAGTCACAGTCAGTTACACTGGAATCCTTAGCACCTGAGTATGGATATAAAATCATCTAGAGTTCAGTGGTAATGTTTATTAGTAATGTTTACTAATTAAAATGAAGTAAATTTTTATGTTTCCTCCTCAAATATAACTCATTTTTTGTAGTTGTGAGGAAGGCATTTAAATTATTTTGAAAATATGAACTTTGTAGGCAAATATGCTTGGTATAGATTTCTGTATGTAACTAATGTATGTAAATGGATTACCCTTATGTACATATAGAATAAATGTATTGTAAATAACTTTAAAAGTTCTCATGTTCAAGGAATTATCATCTTCATTTAACAAACCAGGAAGTGAAGGATGCCCAGAGAAGACATGTAACTTGCCCATGTACATACAGTCATTGAGAGGAGATACTGGGGATCAAGCAGTAAAATGGCACTGGAGTTGGAAGTTGTTATTTCGGACCTGTGTTCTTTACCAGTTGAGCTGTTTAAATTTGGTCAATTTATTTCAAATGACTAAACTTCAGTCATTCTCACTGTATATTGAGATAATGTATTATTTAACTTTGTGTGAATATGGTTGTATGCATATGTACATTTGTGTGTGTGTACGTGTGTGTTCATGTGGAGGTATGTGTCATGGTGTATATATAGAGGTCAGAGGATAACTTGCAGGAGTTGGTGCTCTTCTTCCACTATGTATTCTCTGGGAATCTAGTTCAGATTGGTAGGCTTGGTGGCAAGTGCTTTCACCTGCTGAGCTATCTCATTACCCCTTTTCTTTCTGGGGCAAGGACTACTATGTAATACAGGCTGGCCTAAAATTCAGTAGCCCATGCTGGAGTCAAGTCCTGCTGCTGCTCTATACCAAGAATTGTTATTACATAGGCATATACAGCAATACTTGCCACATTCCTAACTGATGTAGACATAACAGCCCCCTTTTGTGGCAGTTTTTATGGGTGGCTTTGTTGAAACTTCATGTGATTTAGGTGCATGTCTAGACAAAAGAGAGTTTAGTTGAGATTAAGTGGATATTCCTCTCATTTCATGTGTCTCTGCAATTAGAAGAGGGCATGGTGTGGAGGACAGGAAGGGGGAGCTAATACATGTCATTTATCACCTGATAATAGTGGCAATAATCTTTATAAAGATCAAAGAGTAAAAATCTCATTTTTTTTTCCATTTAGCTAGAGCCAAAATCTCTCATGCATCTTGCTAGCCTCCAAGTTCTTTTCTCTTAGGCTTCACTGTTGACTAACATTAACGTTCTAGGATTTTGACTTCAGTGTATCTTCATTTGGATCTATACCATTGTGTTGGAGCTATGTCATACTCTCTCTGATAAAATAGTCCAGAAAGGTACGCAGTTCATATACCATGTGCCCAGTGTAATATGAATTTAGGAAATTATGAAATTGAAGTGTTGAGTAAGTCATATGTTCTATCTAGTTTATAAGTCTTATATTTAATGAATTGTTTCACCTCCAGTGGACTTTCCACCTCCTAAAAACACAAAATCATGTGGTATCTATGTGGTTAAAGGGCAATTGATTATGAATCAGGACCTTTCTGAGGGACAGGGATACTCACTGTGTATCTTTTTTACGTCACTTAGGTTAATCTCTTCGATGAATCCTTTACACCTAAGTTTTTCAGGACATTGTATTTCCTGTGTGCCATCCATGTAGAACAGATCTGTAGATTAATTGTGATTATCTAGCTTGATATTAACGTTCTTTCCTTAAAATGGTCTTTATGTTTATTTTTGCGGTTGAAAGCATGACCGAATAATAAAATTCTATTAATAAGACGCTTTTAACATTAGATAAACTAGGTAAACATGTTTTTTGGTCATTTTTTTTTTTTTTTTTAAGACAGGGTCTCTAACTCACTATGTAGACCAGTTTGGCCACCTCGATCTCACAGAGATCCACTTGCCTCTGCCTTCTGAGTTCAGGGATTAAAAGTGTGCGCCACTATGACTGGCACTTGGTAAAATATGTTACTGTTCCTATAATGTGAGCTTGCCATTCACTGCATTTCCAAATTCTCCACCAATGCAGTCTTTCAGTGTAATCATGTTGCTTCTTAAGGAAAGCAATGCTAATAAAATATTTTTAAATTAAAAAAGAAAAAAAATGCTGATAACTGTGGCCAGTGCAGCACTTCCTAAAGTCACATATTTAGAGTAGGAAGTGGGAGTTTCTATTCCTTTTATTTTTGTGTGATGGGTGTGTGTGTGATAGTGTGCACTGTGGGTTTCTATGTGGAGCCCAGAGGTTCACATGGGTGTTTCTTCTGTTGCTTCCCACCTTATTTTTCATACAGGGTCTTTCACTGAACCTTTCACTGATTGGCTAGAATGGCTGGCCAGCAAGCCCCTGGGATCCTCCTACGTCTGCCTCCCAGTGTGGAGATTACAGACTTACACCACCATGCCTGGCTTCTTTTTGTATGGGTTTTGGGGGTCTGAACTGTACAGCTAAACCGTCTCACCAGTTCTTTGTGCTTACACAAGCAGTGTAAGTGATTTAAGGGCAAAAATGTTTGAGAAATACTGTTTTCTGAGTCTTCCTAGATTGCACAGTGTCCCAACACAAGGCCCATTAAGTTGTGTTTTTATAGTGTAGTGCCAAATTAACCTATTCCTTTAGGCAAGTGCATAATCCCTGGTGTTACTGACCGATACAGTCTAGCTTGCTGAATGGTGGTCCTGTATGTAAAATAAGATTTTAGCTTGATTTTATGTGAACCCTTAATATTTGAGGAAAGCATTTTTCTTGGAGTAATTGAAAGTATTATTGGATGGAAACAACCTGGTTTTCTGCAGATGGCTAAGGAATTGGTTTTCCATTAATAATGCTTACCTAATTTGTAGGATTTATTTTCAGGTTTTCCAGAAATTCTTATTTCCTTCATGTAATTGGGGAAAATATTTTTCTTTTTATAGGTGTTAACTTTTTAGTCACTCTTCCCCCAAAGCCCTTGTAAATGGAAATACATTTTTTAAGTTAAAAAAATAGATTACTAGCTAGGCGTGGTGGCACACGCCTTTAATCCCAGCACTTGGGAGGCAAAGGCAAGTGGATCTCTGTGAATTCGAGGCCAGCCTGGTCTACATAGTGAGTTCCAGGTCAGCTGGGGCTACAGGGAGACCCTGTCTCAAAAAGACCAAAAAAAAAAAAAAAAAGTGCATTACTTCTACTTTGAATAGATTTTAAAAATGTTGCATTACTTCTAGGCCATATTTTTGACTCTTAATGCATACCACAGGTAACCATGAAGCAGACACCTTTTACTGTTTTACAAAATTTCACTTCCAATTAAATATATAAGCAAATACACCTTTATATCTATCTGAATCTGCCCATATCAAAGTAGAATATGTTCATATTTTGAAGTGTTCCCACCTGATGAGGGCTTTCAGTTGAGCATGTGGTTTTTATTCTTCTCCCCACCTTCTTTGTTTATTGGGCTTTTATTCATCATAAAATGCATTAGTCTTGAGTAAAGCACATGCTATAAAGGCTCTGCCTTAAGGGCCATTACTTTTCCATGAGTAACATACAGGAAGAGTCTTATGGAGGCAAAGTAAACAGTATAGCTCATCTCCTTTTATGGGAAATAAATTTACAGGAAGAGTCATTTTGTTATCCTTATTAAAGAGCCAGGCATTTTAGAAAATGGTCTTTTTGGAATGGTTATAAAGGTGTTTTTTCTTCTGTTGATGAAATATAAATAGCCCTCGAAGGTGTGGCTGTCTTCACTTTTGGGTTTGTGGGCTCTCCTGGTCTTTGGGGAATAATCTATTGCTACCTATCCTAGCAACTTCAAATCAGGCCTATATCAGTCTGGATACTCTGTTCCTGGTTTTGGAACTTAACAGTCTCTGGCAGTGTTTGTCTGTAGGTTACACAGTATGCAATTGGGTGGAATACATACGCATGTATAAGGAATATACTGTGGACAGATACTTGC
Organism: Nannospalax galili; assembly: GCF_000622305.1. Taxonomy (NCBI): domain Eukaryota; kingdom Metazoa; phylum Chordata; class Mammalia; order Rodentia; family Spalacidae; genus Nannospalax; species Nannospalax galili. The sequence goes on from NW_008339764.1 coordinate 211,460, forward strand.
ATAGGAATGTAAAGTAGCACATGCGTTGAAATCATTTTAGAATTTGTTGCTTTCTGGTTTGGGTCACATTATCACCGTCCTAATTAGGTGCAGAATGTCTAGAATGTTGAATGACATAACATCGCTTTTGACACACACATGGAGGCATAATCTAAAGATTAGAGTTTCATTATATGTAAATATTTAAATATGAGATAAATTTTCTTGACTTTTTCAACTTCTCTTTCCGGATGTAAACTTTCTAATGTTTTACTTTTCGTTTCTGTGCCGTAATGTGCACCATTGATCTCTGTAAATGCATGGTCTTCTGCAGTTTTCCTTTTTCATATAGTATAACTTAGATTTATTTCCAGATCAGTACATGCAAGTATTTATCACATTGATATAATTTGTGCATCAACATTTTTATTCGAGATAATTGAGGCAGAGGCAGGTGGATCTCTCTGAGTTTGAGGCCAGCCTGGGCTACATAGGGAGTTCCAGGCCAGCTGGGGCTACAGGGAGACCTTATCTTAAAAAAAACAAACAACAACAACAAAAGACCAGTTGGATAACCCAAAGGAATTGATGGTTAAAGTTAATTTATTTTGTTTATTGCATGGATTGTCCTCTAAAAGCTTCTCTTTATTTAGTTTGATATTTATAATTCTATTTCATGTATGCTGATATACCTCAGAATTTCTAATATTGTATAAATGTTAAATGCTAGCAGAAGCAAAAAGTTGTAGTTGGTTGGTTTGTTAATCATGTAATCCAGCTATGAGAAATGGAGAGAGGCTCCAAGGATTGATGATGCATGTTTACAATTAAACTTTCAGACGTTTCTGTAGTTGCCAGTATTTTCAAGTTAGATAATTTGCTAAAGAAATTTGGGTTTACTCAGAAGGGAGGAGTGGATTCTTGAACCCCGGGCCTATTATGCTACTATAAGAATGGGAATTTTATGCCAAACATGGCTGTTTGTAATTTTAGAAAATGTCCTTATAAATAAAACAAACCCTGTATTTTCCACCTTTGTCATAAAGCAGCATATGTATACTGAATGGCAGGGTTTTGTTTTTGTCTTTTATTTATTATTTTTACTTTATGTGTATGTATGTATTGCCTGCATGTAGGTAAGTGCACCCGTGTTGTGCAATGCTTGTGGAGGTCAGAAGAGGCTGTCGGATCCCCTGGGACTGGAGTTACAGACAGTTATTAGCTGGCATGTGGGTGCTGGGATTCGAACCTGGGTCTTCTGCAAGAACAACCAGTGTTCTTATCTGCTGAGCCATCTCTCCAGCCCCAAATGAATGGAAGATTTTACATGCTTGCTTGTGTTCACTAGCAGAGATTCTTAACATTGATTTAGGGATGTAGTTACCTTTTCATTTTGGAAGCAATACAGTGATCATCACTTTGTTTAGAAAAAACTAGGAATTGATAGACTGATGAGGGGATTTATATAACTGTCAGTCTAGTATTTGTGCTTGTATTAGTTATTTTATTTATTTTTTGTCACTATAACCAAATACCTGACAAACAGCTTAAACATAGATTTGTTTTGACTTAAAAGGTTCAGTTTAGTGCTCTCCATGTCCATGGGGAGAGCATCATGGTTGGGTATGATTGGTAGAAGCCTTTTTCATGGCAGTCAGGAAGCAGAGGGAGCAAATGGAATCAGAGGTGAGGTAGAACTTTCAAAGGTCCCTCCTCCAGATAGGCCCCACCTCCTAACATTTCCATAATCTCCCAAAATAGTGCCACCAGCTGGGGGACCAAGTTTGAAACACATGGACCTAGGTGTCATTTTATATTTAACCCACAACTTGAGACATTCTTTTAAGTTCTTAGTATGTTCAGTCAGGTATTTGATTAAATCATTTCCCCAGAGCACTACTTAACTCTCACATTGATTATCTTTATCTGATATTTTAGAACGAACATTATCACATTACAGAACCTTTGCGTAGTTCCTGTTCATACTTAAATCCTGGAACACTTTCCTTTTCTTCTTTTGGACTGAGAATAAATTAGATATTAAATAATCTCTTTGGAATGCATTTTCAGTGCCAGCTAACTTGCTGAATACATCACTGGCATATTATGTTGCTGTTCTTTCATGGCTTGGAATATTTTTCAATAACACCCAGGGCTTATAACCTTTCTTACTGAGAAGTGTCAACTTAAAACCTTGGTGAGATGAATTCCCATTTCCTCATCTTCATTTAATTGAAATAAAATAATACTGTACTGGAATCAGAGAGTGTTCCTTTTATTGTATGAGAGGTCTAGTTAACCTACTTTCTAGCACTGGGGAGGCAGAGGCAGGCAGATCCCTGTGAGTTCAGAGCCATCCTGGTCTACATAGTGAGTCCTAGGCCAGTTGGGGGTACAGGGAGACCCTGTGTCAAAAAGACCAAAAATATTTTTTCTTTTATTCATGTCATCTTGATTTGATAAATTATATATACTTAATAGGATATAATGCCATTTTTTGATGTATGTTAATAAAATAGGATGAGGAATTCGGCCTAACATTCATCCTATTTCTTTTTTCATTAGTGACCTTGAAATTTTACTCAGGCATCTTGGAGTATACATTATTAATTCTATTTTTACTGTCATTCAAATTCCTTTTGTGTGAAACTTTATATACTTTATATACTTTGATCAGTAATTCTCCAAAATATCCTGTAAAATAAAATTTATAAAATTGTCAATTTTTTTAGCTTTAAAATTTGAGGTTTTGGAATTCAGTTTTAAGAGCTGCATCCCTTTCTTGCCCGCTGCACATTGGTTAGGGAATAATGGGCCAAATTAAATTTACAAAGCAGGATCTCCTTTATATGTTTTCTTGCTTGAAAGACATTCCATATCTTCATTATAATACAGTGTGTTAGAGTTATCTGACTTTATGCTGTATAATTGATCGCTGTTTATTGAAATAAACTTCTTAGGGTCTTTAGCATGAAATGAGCTCTTTTAAAAAAATTGAATTCATGAATTACAGTGTCTAGTAAAAGACACTATATACTAATTTAGTAACATTTCAGTACATCCAGTAGTGTCTTTATCTTGTTCCAAAACATTTTCATCACCCAAAAGAAAGTCCTGTTCCCTCCCATGAAGCAGCTGCTCCTCATTCTCCCTCCCGTTAGCTCCTAGTAGCCATCAGGCCATCCTGTTTTCTGTATGTACAGATTTGCTTATTCTGCATATTCCATACGTATGAAATCATAGTATGTAAGTTTTTAGGTCATATCTTTTATTTTCTGTAATGTTTTCAAAGTTGATCTAGTTAGTAGCATATGTTGGCTCCTTATTTCTTATTGTGGAATAATATTCATTGTGTGGAGAAAACACCTGTTTATCCATTCATCAGATGGTAGCGATTTACGTTGTTTCCCATTTGGGGCTGTTGAGAAAACTACCCAAGCTTTTGTGTGGTCATGATGTTTTCATCGCTCTGTGTGTATGTCTAGTAAAAGAATTATTGGGCCATATGGTAATTCTGTTCAACTCTCTAAGGAGCAGTGATGTTATTTTCTCAAGTAGCAGAAACATTTCACTTCCCACTGGTAGTGTATGAGGCTCTGTTTAGTCCACATCCTCAGTAACACTTGAGGGACTGGGAAGGTGGCTCAGGGGTTAATAGCACTTGCCACTCTTCCAGAGGACCCAAGTTCTGTTCTCAACCTCCATGTTGGGCAGCTTATAACCACCTATAACTCTAGCTCTAGGGGATCTGATGTCTCTTCTGGGCTCCACACCTACCTGTACACATGGTGCGCACGTGTGTGTGTGTGTGTGTGTGTGTGCGCGCACACGCATGTGCACACACACAGACACAAAGATACAAATAAATATTACCCACACTTGACATATCATCCTAGTGGGTATAAAGTGGCATCACTCTGTTTTTATTGGCATTTTCCTGACAGATAGTGATAAGAAGCATTTTTATATGCTTATTGGACATTTAAAAATAGTTTATTGATTGCTTTTTAATTTTTTCAGTGTATGAGTGTATTGCCTGCATGTATTTAAGTGCACCTGTGTCATGCTGTGCAATGCCCGTGGAGGTCAGGAGATCATCAGCTCCCCTGGAACTAAAGTTATGGATGGATGGTTGTTAGCCACCATGTGGGTGCTGGGAATCAAACCCTCATCCTCTGCGAGAGCAGCCAGTGCTCTTAACTGCTGAGCCATCTCTCCAGCCCCCTTACTAGACATTTTAATGTCTTCTTTGGGAAAATTTCTTTTTTAGATTTTCTGCCCATCTTAAAATTGAGATATTTAACTGTACACCCACTTCCCAGATGGCACCCTCCTATAGCCTCCCTCCCCCAACTAGAGCCCTTTATACTCTGTTATCCCTGCTACTGTCTGCTGTGATGTCATCACCCCCAGCCGATCCCCACTACTTGTCCATCTGGTGGTGAATCTAGTCAGCCTATCTAGAGGTCTTTGTTTTAGGAAGGTCAG
>NW_008339764.1:216367-229502 GCF_000622305.1 Nannospalax galili
TGAGTTCAATATTGTATAACTGTATTAATTCAACAGTGAGCCTAAAAATTTTATAGCCACTTTTGAAAGAGATGTATCTTTGCTCAGGAAACTGTTAATGAGTATGTTAAAGCTGTAATGAAATGCTTCTTCTAAAAATAAAAAATAAAAAATTGAGATATTTGCCTTTATTGTATTTAGCATTTTTTTCTTTATTTTCTTTACTATATCCTAGATAGAATTCAGTTGTTTGGTATGTGATTTACATCATGTTAACTTTTAAAACCCATATTTAAGCATTTAAGTGTTTAAAACCCATATTTACTCTGGCTTCAAAGAAACTATTAAATTCTGATGTTTCTTTTGTTCCTTGTGCCTGTGTTGTCATGTGTAAGGATGCTTTGCCTAACCAAACTCTTCAAGATTTACTCCTATATTTTCTTCTAACAACTTTAGAGTTTTAGCTTTTGCAATTCAGTCTATAATCTGTTTTGAGCTAATTTTCACCTATGATATGATAAAGAAATCTAACATTCTTTTGTATGTAACTCTTAATTGGCCCCATTTTTGTAGTTTTTAATTTTCGTTTGGGTGTTCGGTTTGTTTTATTTTGAGACAGGCTGGGCCTGAACTCCTTGACTTACTTGATCCTCCTCTTTCCTTATCTTCCAAGTAGATGTAGCTACAGTCAGGTAGCACTACAGCCAGCTCATAGTTTTAATTTACAGTTTCCTAAGAACTAATGATGCATAACAATTTCATTTGTTTATTTGCTACTTGTGGTTTTCTTTAATAACATGTCACCTCTTCCCTTTCACCTAATAATTCATGGGATAAAATTTAAATACATTGATCATGTGCTTATCATCAAAGAAAGAACTAAACCCGCGACCTTTTAAATAATTATGTTTAAATTCTTGAACATTCTATGATTTTAATAGTATACTATAAAGATGATAATTTATTATTATAAAAATTGCTGACCTCAGTATCCTCCACATTTAATTTTTAAGCTCCTTAAGGCAATATCTAGAGGAATAGTTATCAGGTCAGTTTTTATGTGTTTTAATGCTTTTTGAATACTTATTACCAAGTTGCCTTCAGGAAATTGATTGTTTTCCAATTGTTGGAATACTTAAGATGGTGGGAAAATTTCTAGAAGGTTATGTTTTAATCATAGAATGTTGTAATCTGCCTTCTCATTCTACAGACTATCTGCACACTAGATCTTGGCTTTGTACTTTTCTTGACTTTTGACCATTTTCCATGTACTTCTGTTGCCTGGCTGATGTAATTTTTCTTTCTTTCAGTTCCTCACATACTGTGAATAGGCTTTGATAGTTGCGTTTCTTTCTTTTTTTTTTTTTTTTTTTTTTTTTTTTTGTGTGTGTGTGTGTGCTTTTCTGCACGTATGCCTTGAAATGCCTTCAGGTTTTTAAAGGCTCAACACATTGTGGCTTTCCTTAATGAAAACTAGAGTACAAGATTATCCTTAGCACATGGTATGTTTCATATAATCGTCCTTGAATTCTAGAATTCTCCACCATGCCTAGCTTACAACAGTGGTTGTCCTTAATACTAAGTAGTACAGTCATGCTTGGATTACATCAAGTTTTCTCTCAATATTGCATTCCAGTATATTTTTCATGTTAAGACTATATTTTACTTGAAAGACTTATTACATAATTATAACTTGACTAGGATTATACTAAAGGTCCTACTTGAGGTTACAAATTTAAGTGAAATAAATACATGTATCAATACACACACATATGTATCTATACGTGGTCTGGTTTAACTGTTTAAAATTATACAGTAAAGGATTTTGGTAATGCTTTTTTATATTTTATTACTTTTATGTTTATGAGTGTATTGCCTGCATGTATGTGAGTGCACCCGTGTTGTGCAATGCCGAGGAGGTCAGAAGAAGGCTTCGGATTCCCCTAGAACTGGAGTTAAGGATGGTTTGTAGCTGCCGTGTGGATGCTGGGAATCGAACCCATGTCATCTGAAAGTAGTCAGTGCTCTTAACCGCGAGCCATCTCTCCAGCCCCAGATAATTGATTTTGTTGTATCCTTATGATAGAGACTGCCTATTATATAGACAGGTGAAAATAATAATTGGTATTATTATCTTAATAGAGGTAGGCATAGACAGGACATATCCATTGAGTGATAGAAAACATGTTATGGTCATAACAAATAGGATTTTTTACTACAAAATTCATTCTGGAAAGGTAAGTGGACTATACTTATGTCCTAGTTTGTTTCTCCATTGCTGTGACAAAACACTCTTACCACTACCAACTTGGGGAGGAAAGGGTTTATTTATTTGTCTTACCTCTCCCAGGTCACAGTTCATCAGGGAGCCCAAGGTAGGAACTCAGGGCAGGAACGTGGAGGCAGGAGCTGGAGCACAGGCTATGGAGAAACACTGCTTACTGGCTTGCTCCTCTGGCTCCAGCTCGGCCTGCTTTCTTATGCAACACAGGCCCACCTGCCCAGGGATGGCACCACACACAGCAATCACTCAGCAATCAAGAAGATGCCCCATGGACATGGCCATAGGCCAGTCCAATGAAGGAAATTCCCCAATTGAGGCTCCCTCAACCCTGGTGTGTCATGTTGACACCAAAGCTATCCAGCACAGCTTATTTGTCGGTATGTTCTTTTAAGGCTACTTTGGCATAGCTGTTAGAGGTAAATGGGGAAACATCTTAATAGCTTGTTCTGGAATTCAGACTTGAAGCCTGTTTTTAGTGCAACTTGTCTTATCTATGAATTGTTAAAAAGATTTATTACAGAGATCATGGAACAACTTTAATAAAATTTCTTTTGCATATCTATGTTTTTGCAACAAAGTAAAAAATTTATCCAGTGGGCCATGCTGTACTTCAGCTAACAGAGTTGGGGCCGTCATTAACTACCTACCAGCATTTTCTTTAAAAACTGCCTGGTCAGGTTTGTAGCTACATGCTGTCTGCTGATGCTGAGTAGTGAGAGAAGGAACTCTGTTTGCTAGTGAGGGACATTTTATCTTCCTCCATGGCCTTGGAGGAAAAACTTGTTTCTTTTGTTATTGAAAAATCATTTCTGAAGAACTGAAAACATTATTTTATCACTGCTTATCTAAACTAGATGCATAGCCATTAACCTAAATGGGGCAGTATGTATGCTGTATTAAACAAGCTCATTGGATTATTTTCTGTGAAGGTAACTAGTACAACACTTATTCCTCACTCAGATTCAGCAGCTAAACTTGAAATTTGGGTGCCTCCAGAAATGATTTTGTAAATCTTTCACTTACAGCCAAAAATTATAAATAAATGTGTAACAGAAATACATGTTTTCATATGGTTCATTAATTTTAAAGTATATTTTGCCTTTGTAATGACATATTACAGGATCTTCATATATATGGGTCTTCTGTTTGAAATTCTCTCTGCCTGGATAATTCCTGGGTTTTCTAGTTGAACCCCATAGTATATTATTATTGTAAAAATACCTCAAATCCAAGAAAGTACACGTCCATGAAAATTACGTACCACAATTTTTCTAAATTTTGAATTAGTCTGTGCTACACAAATCGGAGGCTGTGTTTTTCTTGATCACTGTCACTGCCTCCTTGGTGTTGAGTGGATGTATACAGAATGGTTTTAGGTGTGCATACATCCAGTGTAAGAGAGGTGAGGGGAAACGAGTGGTTATGAAAGGTCTGAAGAATACATAAAAGTTTTGAGAGCTTTTTTCTTTTTAATACTGTTTTAGAGGTAGATTCTCCAATTTTCCATATGTGACCCTTTACAAGACAAGTTTGTGACTAAAGCTGTCTTCTGGGCACTTTGCAACATCCTTTTTGTTGTTGATGCTGTTGTTACTGTTACTGTTATTGAGATAGGGTCTATATAGCTCAAACAAACCTCAAACTCACTATGGAGACTTCAGTGACCTTGAATTCATGATCTTCCTGTATCAGCCCCCAACTGCTGGGATTATATGTGTGTGCTACAATGCCTTACTTGTAACTTCATAATTATAACTGACTGATATTTATTTTTAAAGATTTATTGATTTTATGTGTATGTGTGTGTCTCAGTATATGCACCACTTGCATGTAGGTACCTGTGGAGGCCAGAAGATGGTGTCAGGTCTCCTGGAACTGAAGTTACAGGCAGCTTTGAACTACCTAGGTGTGTACTGGGAACCAATCCCAGGTCCTCTATCTATAAGAGCAGGAAGTCCTCTCAACTACTCAGAGGGCTGGTTCCCTGTCTGATATTTTATTCTCTTTTAGCAAACAACATAAAAGAAGCATTTAAAGAGACCGAGGGCTGGGGAGATGCCTTAGTGGGTAAAGTACTTGCTATGCACACATGAGAACCTGAGTTCAAATTCCCCAGGACCCATGTCAAAATCTGGGTGTGGCAGCATGGCCCCTTAATCCAGGTACTGGAAGGCAGAGACAGTGTTTCTGGGGCTGTCTAGCCAGTCATTTTAACCTATTGATGAGCTCCATCTCAACCAATGAGAGACCCTGTCTCAAAAAATAATGTTGATGGGGCTGGAGCAATTAAGAGCACTTACTGCTCTTCCAGTGTATCCAGGTTTGGTTCCCAGTACCCACATGATGGCTAACAACCACCGTAACTCCAGTTCCAGGGGATCTGACATTCTTTTCTGACCTCTGTGGGTATTGCATGACATGGGCGCACTTACGTGTACACAGGCAATACACTCATACACAGAAAATAAAAATAATAAAATATTAAAAAATAAGGTTCATAGTCATCAAGGAAGACACTCAGTCCACATGCATACATGCACACACATGTACACACCCACACAGTATACACATACATACACATACACATAAAGAGACAGAAAAGGTGTTTGGAAAAAATGAAAGTATAGCAATTAAAATGGCATTCACTTTTTAAATTTTTACCTATTTATTTGTATTCACTAATATTTTAGATAAAAAATAAAAAATTTGAAGTTCCTTCTAGTCAGTTGTTCTTTATTGTTATTCCTAGTTAACATTTAGAAAAAAATGCTTCTCTAAATATCTAAAATTTTTTTAGCTTTTAAAAATTTCTTGTAAGGGCACAAGACTGGTCTTTGGTAGTCAAATATGGTACTGCTTTCTATTGATATGTCAGTTTATGATAACAAATTCAGATATCAAGAATAAAAATTTAACCTTTTTTATTTTTAGAAAATTTTATAGCAGTTCGAGAGCAGTTTTATATCTAATCTAACCAAAATGTACCATTTTCAGTCTGTTTTTCTAATAATTCATGTTTTTGTTTTGTTTTACTAAATTATTGGACTGAAACAGATTGAAGATTTTTAACAAATTGGATTTTTTACATATAGCTGATGTTTTTTTTTCATCATTTTAGTCATTAGTGATGTGTGAACTCTTTATGTTCCTCCCTCACACAGTCTCAGAGAGAGACTTTTGTCATCACTTATCAGGCAGAGGAAGAGCCTCCTACACTTAAAATGTGAGAAGCCAGGCATGGTGACTTGTTTGTATCCTAGCATTTTGAAGGCTAAGGAAGGAGGATTGCTGTTAGTTTAAGATAAACCTGGACTATATAGTGAGTATCAGGCTAGCCAGGGCTACACAACAAGACTATCTTAAAAAACAGGAAAAAACAGGGGCTGGAGAGATGGCTCAGCGGTTAAGAACACTGAATGTTCTTGCAGAAGACCCGGTTTGAATCCCAGCACCCACATGGCAGCTAACAACTGTCCATAATTCTAGTTACAGGGGATCCGACAGCCTCTTCTGTCCTTCATGGGCATTGCATGACACGGGTGCACTCACCTACAATGCAGGCAATACACACACATACACATACACCTAAAATAAAAATAATAAATAAAATTTTAAAAAAGCAAAAACAAAATGAATGTAGGTAGAAGCAATATTCATCCTGGAAAGGTCGGCTGTGATAAAGAGTCAGCCAACTGGGTAGTTGACTCTTCTCAGATGATTCTCTTACTTGGATTTGGAGTGAGGTAAAGAACTGCAGAGATTTTACATGACAAAAAGATTGGGGACTCAGTCCTTTTCTGCCTCTTTTCTCTTATTTCTCTTTTTTTTTCTCCCCTTTTCTGGCCTTCTCTTCCCATTTCTTCTGCTCCTTTATCTCTATTCCTTTTGTTCTGGATGGTTAGAATTTTTGACTTAAGGGGTTTCTTTGGAAACTTGAGTGATGTCTGGAAGGATATATGTTTCTTTTGGAAGACAGACAAGAGATCTTAATCAGGGTATTCATGTTGATTTAGGCTCTAAGGAGGAGAAATTTCCCTCCTGATTTATCCATCCGCCTTTGTCTAAGAAGCGCAGGGGATTTAGAGAATAAACTGTTCAAGAGTAATGTGCATGTGGATGAATTGTCTAATCTGTTATTTTGGGGAGGCAATGGAAATGGTATGGTAGTCATGAGATGGGATTTGGACTCCTACTGCCTCTGCCACCTGTTAGCTTTGTGACCTTTGACGAGTAACCCAAGCCTTCTATCTTGTTTTCCCCAGTAAAAAATTGGGAATAGTAGCACCTATCATTAGTTTTCATGAGGTTAAGGAAGTAAAGCATCTAGCTCTCTTGTATAGTTTCTTTTCATGCTACCAAGCCTGTTGCATGTTGGAAAATGTCAGATAGTTTCCAGAATGGGTGTGCAATGAAGTTTCTTCATTTCTAGTTTGTCATCCTGAAAAATAAATGTTTTAAGAGAACAAATACTGTTTTAAAATAGTAATTGCCCTTTTTAAAGTTTAAAGATGGAAGCTGTTGGGTATTATTTGAATTTAGTTCATGTCCCATGGGATTGAGAGCCATGGCACAATGGCATGGAAAGGTGAAGTATTAGAGTGACATGTAAATCTCCTACCAGTTTTTGATTAAACTTCTGAGCAAGGTCAGACTGAAGAGGTTAGTAATGGCTCTCTTCAAGCTTGAAAATAACTTCTTGAATGTTAATCCAGTATTTAAGTTATTTTTGCAAGAGGGTTCCTTAACTTGGCTTTAGCCAGCAGAATTTTTAATTGACAATTTAGATACTTTTTTCAATCACCTCTCAAAATAATATTGTTTTGGTGTAGCCTTCCATCACATAAGATGATGTTTTTAACAGTGTAGCTTGACACTGGGACAGAAGTAGCTGTGATTCTGTTCAGATCATGTGTGAATTTATTTGAGAGAGCTGCCAGGTTTCCCCTTCTATGCTTGGACCTGTCTTATCACTTGGCTGCTAGAAGGATTTTCTTTTCTTCTCTTTCTTTTTTTACATGTGTACGTATGTGGTGGTGTTTTATATATATAATATATGTGTGTGCATTTGTGGCCATATGTGCCTATGTGGAGGCTAGAGGAAGGTGGTAGTGCTGTCCTCTGTCGCTCCATTTCATTCCTTTGAGGCAGAGTCTCTCATTCAACCTGGAGCTTGAGTTTTTTGGGATTTTGGGGTAGGCTGGTTACAGGCATGCATGCCTGGCTTTTCTGTGCTAAGGCTCCAAATGCTGTTCCTTATGCTTTCACAGCAAGCATTCTTAACTACTGAGCCATCTCTATAGCTCCTGGATTTCTTTTATTATCAATTAAGCCACATAGTCTCTTGATAATTTTGTCTTGTGTTATAAGATTAAGACATTTAATTTTCTGTGCTAACTTTGATACCTCAGACTTTTTTTTTTTCTCTCAAATAAGCAAGAAAGGTCATTGGAGCATCTAACTCTAGACCACTCAGAGTTCTAATCCTTTGTTATTCACTCGAAGCTGCTTGTTTCTTTTAGTTCCTGAATAGCAGGCTATGATTTTGGCAAATACCAGTTTAATATGAGAGTTTGTACTTATCACGTTCAGATTGATAGAAAACTGGTTTAAAATGTCTATTTGGAGTCATTGCCTTTGTATATTTGTGGGACCATTTTAATTTCCTGTGTAGAAATATTTTTGCAAATCTTGAATAGTCTGAATTCTTTCTGGCTTTATTACATTTGCTGCCCTAAGTCTAATACAAAGTTATTTTAGTATTTTCTTTTGAAGCTCTTATTATTTATTTTAATAATACAAATCCGTGTACTCTGAACTATAGCCAGATTGGAACTCATATTTCATTTTATAGTATTCTTTAAAGCAATAGTATTTGCAATCTGACTGAGATGACTGAAGTGTAATGAGACTCAGAACTTCATGTTTGTACTACTTAATATTTAAAATTGCTTAATGGTACTCTTGTCTGGTTGTTTATATTCCTGACAGTTTGAACGCATACTCCGTTTATGATTCCTGTATCTCTTGTTCAGCACCCGTGATTTGGTTGTTTGCCTTTTCCTTAGATGTACCCTAGGATAGGAATCTCATTACTTTTCTAAGAACTCTGTTTATAGAATGTTCTGAATGTTTCCATGGTCTTCACTGTACTACTGAATATTTGAACTGCATTGAAAATAAAACTCCTTTCTTTTAAAAATATTTATTACTTTTATTTTATGTGTATGCGTGTGTTGCTTGCTTGTGTGTAAGTGCATCCGCCTTGTGCATTGCCCACAGAGGTCAGAAGAGAGCGTCATAAATCCTGGAACTGAAGTTAAGGATGGTTGTTGGTCACCATGTGGGTGCTGGGAATTAAACCCGGGTCCTCTGCAAGGGCAGTCAGTGCTCTTAATCACTGAGCCATCTCTCCAGCCCTAAATGCTTTCTTTTTAAAACTTGTGCTCATGAACGATAGTTCTTGTCTAAACCGTCATTAGATTTCTGAACCATCCTTAGACTTTTTAAACTTCTTGCAATGAGTCTCCGTAGTGTATATTTTACAGAAACACCCCAAGATGTATTAAGGAGATGGAGGAAGAAACTCATACACAGAATCAAAGTGTTTTTCAGTCTTATACCACTGAGCACACTTTTGATATCAGTTGTGTGGAGATATTTTTCTATACACCAAACAGTAAGCTTCCAGAGGATACTAGTTGAGCATCCTCCACCTCTACAGTTCTTAGGCATACTGTAGAGCTGGAAATAGCGTTATATCCTACAGACTGAGGACTTCGTCTCACAAGACTGCTCCCACTTGAGGTGCCAGTTGCAAGCAACAGGTTGCCATCTACACTCTGGCTGATGAGCTGTAAATTGAGGGCTCCTGCAGTCCATCCTCCTTGGGTTTGATTGGTTTGGCAGAGTGGCTCACTTTACTTTTATTTAGCATAAAACATATTACAAAGGCCATAGATGAACACGCAGAAAGCATGTGTGTGGCAGGGTGTCTGAGAAGACAAGGGTTTCTGTATTGTCTGTGGCTGTGCCACCTTCTAGATATTGCCACATATTCAGCAGTTTGGAATCTCTCCATACTGTTTATGGAGACTTAATTCTATAGAATGCTTGATTATATATTTTCCCATTGTTGATCAACTCAGATGTCACCTCTCCTTGTTGGCTGAGTGTTGAAGTGAAAGTTCTAGCCCTTTAATCATGCTCTGGTTTTCCCAGTGATCACTCCTCTTCCTGATGATGTCTAGGGCCACTGAGCCACCAGTCATCTCATTAATAAGCAGAAGGCATTTATCACTTTAGAGATCCAAAGTTTTAGACACTATGTGCCAGAAAGATAAAAATATATCAAAGATATAAATAGATAAAAATATATCACTATGATATTTCATAATATCACAGTTTGACCATCCGAAATGTGGGAATCACAATGTTCTAAAATAATGTGTTAAAGACAGAAATTTTAATCCATTTTGGTATTGCTAAAGTAATATACTTTTTATTTATTCTTTGAAAATTTCATACATGTATACAATGTATTTTGATCATATCCATCCCACCTGTCCCATTCTTTCTCAGCCGTCTGCCAATACGGACTTCTCAACTTCATGTCCTCTTTCTTTCTTTTTTTAAAAAAAATTACCCACCAAGTTCAATTAGCTGCCTGTTGGCACATGTGTGTGGGACCATTCACTGAAGCATGGGCAACCTACCCATGTCTTCAAAGAAAAGTGACCCACGTCTTCAAAGAAAAGTGACTCTCTAGGCTGGAGAGATGGCTCAGCGGTTAAAAACACTGGTTCTTGCAGAAGACCGGGGCTTGAATCCCAGCCCCACATGGCAGCTAACAACTATCTGTAACTCCAGTCCCTGGGAATCCAGCAAACTTTTCTGTCCTCTGTGGTCATTGCATGACACGGGTGCACTTACCTACATGCAGGCAATACACTCATACACATAAAACAAAAATAAATAAAATTTTTAAAAAAGAAAAGTAACTCTCTCTACTCTAGCAGCCATTAACTGGCAGTAGCTTCTCAGCTAGGGGTGGGGCCTCTTGCGCCACTCCTCCATCCAGTCTGTAATCTTGACTAGCTTGACATTGTAGCAGGTGTTGTGCAGGTAACCACAGCTGCTGTGCAGTGGCCGTGTCTTATGCAGAAGATTACATTTCACAGACTCCTCCCTGTCCCCTGGCTCTTACATTCTTTCTGCCCCCCTTCTGCAATGTTTCCTGAGCCTGGATGTGTTTGAAAGAGAGGGGATTGGTGCAGATGTTCACATTTACAGGATTTGTTAATGGAGCTAGAATTGCCTTCATGTTTCCCTTGTAAGCAAAGGTTATAGGGTGTAGGTTATCAGATCTGGACAGCACTTCAGTATCACAGAGCAAAAGTTTAAATGTATATACCTTCTTAGAAACAGTTCTTAGAGAAAAAGCTAGGAAAGTTTACCTTAATAAAGGCACAATGCTATTCATCACTTTATAATATATGAGTAAAATGCCTTTGCTTTACACTGCATTTTCTTAGATGTTCATCTTATATTTAATCCATAAATGGTAGGCCTGAAGAGAAAAGTGTGATAGTTATTGCTTAGAAGGAGCATGCTCAGATTGAGATCTGCAGACCATTGACATTGCTGGACAGGTTTTGAATCGAAATAAATACAGAAAGCAAGAGTAATTGTTTAAAAAACCTTTAGTAGTTTGGCAGATTATGGGAGGGGGAGAAAGAGAGAGAGAGAATCTGGGTAAATATTTTGAATTAGTACTTTAAATTTTACTTTTATAGTAGCTTATTTAATCTTTTAGACTAATTACTAGATCAGTGACTGAGAAAGGAAGCTTTGCTCCCAGATAGTTTGATGAGCTTTACTTTGGTGGAGAGTTGCATATACTTGTGAAAAGTGAGATTGTATTAAACAGTGTATGAAAGAAAGGCCATGCCTCTTCTGCTATACCTGTTCTCTGGATTGAAGACAGTACTTGTACTCATTTGGACTAGGCACTTATTAAATGTTGAGTTATGCTGTGAAAGTTGTAGTTTTTAAAAATTGAATGCTTTTAAGCTAGTCTATTAGCATACAAAATCATTTTTCACAATTTAAAATAAACATTCTGCTTTAAGAGTTCTTAAATTTTCTTGATGCTCATGGAGTTTTTGTCTTGGAACATCTAAAGATGGTTTACTTGTGGGTTTTGAAGGATTTTCCCCTCTTGTAAAGTATGCTGGTCCTGGTGGTTAGGTGTCACACTTTGAAAAACTGTTCTAAGGTTTCATTAAACCATAAGTTCATAAGGTTTTTGTTTTTTTTTGTTTTTGTTTTTTTTGGTCATAGATACCTTTGAGAATTTTGGAAAAGTTTCCCTAGATGAAAAATACATGCATGCTTACATGCAATCTTGGATGATCCATCTGGGTTTTAACAGAACCTGATGGACAAGGAAGGTTGCAATATGTGGTTATTTGTGTTAATCTGTTCTCAAGTAAACTAGAGTTGACCAATTTGCCCTTAACCTCTATGATTGCATGTGATTTTGTTTTGTTTTTTTTTTTGTTTCTTTAAACCATTGATCTTGGTAATCCAGGTAGAAACACTGATTTCTCTATTTTTTTGTAGCAAATTCACTTGGTTTTGAGATGCTGGTGGTTGTGTTCTTTTTATAAACAACCACACTTTTACCTTTCTGGTAGACTAATATTTACATATAAGCTACAAAATTTATTGTCTTTGGATATAGACACATAAATTGCTCATAAAATGAAAATGCTAATATGATATCTTAGGAGTGTATCATAGCTTAGGAAGACATGCTTGTATTTTATTAGGATATGATAGAATAGAGTAAGAAGCTATTTCAGTAAATCACTGGAAATGGAGTCACTAAAGCAATATTAGCACAAGTTCTGTGTTTGAACTAGGTGGTTCACTGACTACATAAGGAAAGAGATGTAATCACCAGCTTACCTCTGCTTGGTTTTGTGGTTCAACATGACACATACTTTGAGGTAGTCTCTTTATTGCTACCATATAAGGTATTTTTTTTCCTAACTTTTGGGTAAAATTGGTTGTAGTTTGACTCACAAACCAGAAAATGAGCCCATAGTTAAAATGCTTACATGAGTCAGAGGTTTATTCTTTTATTCACCAAGGATGCCAGTGGTTGCTTGTTCTGCCTCTCTACTGCTCTAACCTATGAAAAGCCAAATCATTTTATTTAAAACAAAAAGGCACTGAATCCAATGTAAGCTCGATTTTTAAAGAGATGCCATAGTAGATATCTCTGGTAGTCATTCTGTTGTTATAACAAAAATTCTTGATTCTGTGTACTTCATAATGAAAGAGGTTCATTTAGCTCACGGTTTTGTTGAACTACGAAACACATTAAATCTTTGGGTTAGGGGAAAATAGATTAGCTATAAAATGAAAGTGAATCACTGCGTGTTTATATTTTATTTATTTACTTATTTATTTATTTTATGTTTGTGAGTGTTATATCTGCATGTATATAAGTGCACTGGTGTCATGCAATTCCTGAGGAGGACAGAAGAGGGTGTCGAATCTGTGGAACTGGAATTACGGATGGTTGTTAGCTGCCATGTGGGTGCTGGGATTCAAAACATGGTTGTAAGAATAACCAGTGCTCTTAACCCCTGAGCTATCTCTCCAGTCCCTATTTTTTTTTTTTTCAGAAGAAGCATTTCATTATAGCTTTAACATATTCAGTAACACATTCCAGAGGAAGGATTCATCTCTTTCAAAGGTGGCTGTAAATTTTTAGGTTCACAGTTGAATTAATAGTCATACAATATTGAACTCAGTATAAACCCCCAGAGAGAGGCCTGTGGGTCTATTTATTATTTTTAAAAA
>NW_008339764.1:229756-230102 GCF_000622305.1 Nannospalax galili
AAGCCCTGTAAGACATAAAATTGAATGAGGTTTTAACCTCTTAAAACAAGATTTCCATTTCATTATTAAAAGTTTCATACAGAAAAATTCATTTTCAATGCAATTGACATTAAGATGTTTACACATGTGTTTCTAATCTCTATATATCTGATTATGACTATTTTTACCGAAGAAATAAGCTGTATTGAAATACAGTCATCAAATATTTTTTTTCTTGCTTATACTTTTTTTTCAGTTTATTTAATAACCACATACTTAGAAGAAACATTTCATTACAATAGCATTGACATATTCAATAACAAT
Source organism: Nannospalax galili (assembly GCF_000622305.1). NCBI lineage: Eukaryota > Metazoa > Chordata > Mammalia > Rodentia > Spalacidae > Nannospalax > Nannospalax galili. The sequence continues at coordinate 230,060 of NW_008339764.1, forward strand.
TTTCTGAGCTAAGATGCATCTTTTTTAAAAATTGGCTGTAAAT
>NW_008339764.1:230164-230516 GCF_000622305.1 Nannospalax galili
GATGTTTTCACATGCATTTCTAATCTCTATATATCAGATTATTAGTAGTCACAGTCGGTTATTTTCTGAGCTTCTTGGCATCTGAGCATGGATATAAAGTCATCAGGTAGTTTTCAATGGTAATGCTTTTCACATCTACTAATTATTTTTTTAAATTATTTATTTCATAACAAATGATTAGAAGAGACATTTCATTGCAACAGCATTGACATATTCAATAACGATTTCCAGAGCTAAGATACATCTCCTCCAAAATTGGCTGTAAATTTTTAGGTTTACACTTGAATTAATACAGTTACACAATATTGTACTCAGTATAAACCCTATAAGACATAAAATTAAGTGAGGTTTT
>NW_008339764.1:230887-232008 GCF_000622305.1 Nannospalax galili
GCTGTGTTGTCGGCACCCCCAGCCATTCCCCACTACTTGTCCTTCTGTTGAATCTAGTCAGCCTACCTAGAGGTCTTTGTTTTAGGAGGGTCAGCTGTTTCTCATCTAGTGGTATTCAGTTGTCAATATTCCTTTGGATAAGATTGGGGTCTGCTGTTCAATTTCCCAGTTCTCTGCTGGGTTACTATCTGGGAATCCCTTTGGTCACCCTGGCCAACAACTCAGGAGGAGGTATCGCCTGTCTGGCATTGTTGCTTGCTATGTAGCCTTTAGCTATACATATGGTCTCATGAAATTTTATTAATCTTTGGTTATACTTTCCTTTTGGGTGTTTAAGGCCACACCGTTGGTCCAGATAAACCGATTTATTTTTACTCTTAAGGTCGTTTAAGGATCTGTTCCTCAGGGGTCACATGGGCTTCACCTATGTGAAGATAAGTCAAAGGTCCTGGTCGACCATGGTTGGCTTCACTTGGAAGCATGGAGGAAATGATCCCTCTGTGTTGACCCTCCTCTTTCTAGACTGGACACTGGTTCAGATCCATCTGGTGGGGTTTCCTCGGCCTCCTTGATTAAGAGGACAGGTGACCAACCACAATTACAGGACATTTTGACAGATGCTCATAGTCCCCTGGAACTAGTCAACCTAGGAGGGCAAGGAGCAAAAAGTGTCCTTTATGTCCCTCTGACCAAATTATTATAGACCCCAAAGTATGTCTGTTAAACACCCAAGAAGGTTAGTTCCACCAGTCTGGTATTTTTAATTACTGTGTGTCATGTAGATAAATCTTGGGCAAAGACCAGTTGTTCTCAGATAAACCTTACCTAGACATATATTTCTTGATCTCCTATGTATAATTTGTCAGTAGGTTATAGGAGTAATATGGTTCTCAGTGGTTCTCAAAGCTAGCTAGGCATTGTTTATCTCTCACATTGTCTCACCCCTCTAAGATATGCTGTTTTCTGCATTTTTAATGTTACTAACACTTACATGTTTGCACATGTGTCTTTAATCTCTGTGTATCTGATATTACTAGTCATAGTCAGTTACACTCAGACTCTTAGTACCTGAGTATGGATATAAAGTCATCAGGTAGATTTCAGTGGTAATGTTTATCACC
>NW_008339764.1:232225-254081 GCF_000622305.1 Nannospalax galili
AAAACTGAATAAGTTTTTAACCTTTAAAAAAGATCTCCATTTCATTTTAGAATATATTGTTCCTTGCAGAAAGACTCATTGTTTTGCTGCTAACAGTGAGATATTGGCACATGTATCTCTAATCTGTGTGTATCTGATTATTACTAGTCATAATCTGTTACACTTGGATCCTTGGTGCTGTGTATGTCTATAACATCATCGGGTAGATTTCAATGGTAATGTTTATTACCTCTACCAGTTAACATGACGTAAATTTTCATGCTTCCTCCTCAAATATACATTTTTAAAAATTTGTTGATTTGTGTGTGTGTGTGTGTGTATCACACAGAACATCCCAAACCATCTTATTCAACTATACAACCACTTCCCAGATGGCACCCTCCCATAGCCTCCCTCCCCCCACTAGAGCCCTTATACTCTGATATCCCTGCTACTGTCTGCTCTGTTGTAGGCACCCCCAGCCATTCCCCACTACTTGTCCATCCGGTGAATCTAGTCAGTCTATCTAGAGGTCCCTGTTCTAGGAAGGTCAGCTGTTCCTCATCTAGCAGCAATCAGTTGTCAACATTCCTTCAGATAAGATTGTGGTCTGCTGTTCACTTTCCTAGTTCTATGCTGGGTTAAGGTTTAGTAAAGTAAAATAAGATGCTATTTCAATAAATTATGGTAAATACAGTCAGTCTACTGAAATTGTATTAGCAGACTTGTATTGGTTTTAGAGAATGAAAGCCCAACATCAGGCTACCCCTTGGATTAGCCTCTGGTGAAGGCTAATACTACTAGCTATGGTATATGGCATCATGGTGTTTTCTGTGTGGCAAGAAGAAAGCCAGGGAAAAGAACCCTGTCTTGTCGAAGCTAACAGAGCTTTCACAATAATCCCTTCCAAGGACAGCATACCCAGCCACACTTCTAGTATGTGAACCTTTTGGGAACAAAAACATGATCAGTTTGCATCTGCACCATAGCAATATTCAGACTGACTCCTGCCATTTTAAATATCCTTTAGCAACATTTGAAGACCGATTTATTTATGAACATCACACAAATAATGTAAGACACAACAGTAAGTACTCAATTGCAATATTGTAGGGTAGATAAATAAAAGTAATGGTAAGTGGGTTGGGATTTGAAAAAAAGCCTTATTCGATTTCTTTTTAGAATAATACTTTATGACTTTCTTTTTTGCTTTTTTTAGTTCATTAGCCTCTAGTTGCTGATAAAAACTCCTCTATGTGTCTATATTCAATTTTTTTATTTTTATAGATGGTATTAGAAAATACATTTGAAAACAAATTAAATATTGCTCTTAATTAGGGTTAAAAAAACCTTTTTTCCCCCCAGTTCCCTGCCTCAAGAAATTCCTTTTCATCAGCTAAGTAAAGCTTTTAGCAATTTTTCCCCCCAAGTTTTGGTAGCTACTGTTAGAAAAACAATAGCCTTTTATTTTCCCATGATTTGGTTCCCATGGTTTTTGACATGGGAAACTTGTGTTAGTGTTTCTTCCTCGAGCCGTCATATTTATTGTTCCTTTTTTACATTTACTAAGTCTGATGACATTCCTGCCATACCCGTGGTGTTAGGGTCATGTATTTCCAAGCATTCCATATTTGTGGAAAGCTTGCATGTTGTAGTGGCTCTTTAGAAAGGTATATGTGTCCTGCTTGTTTCCTTGCGTGTCATCTAACTTACAACTTCCAAAGCAAGTTTCTTTTGAACTTTCGTGAAATTCTAGCAGCTAAAACATTGTTATGTGTATTTTAAAGCTGATTTCTGTAATGAAACTTGAATTTGAGATTATATATTTTCAGTAACTCATTTCTAAACCAGTGCTTTCTGAGTTTTTAAGCTGCTAGCTAATTTCTAATTGAAGTCAATTCGAGATTTTTTGGCTTATTTATTAAACATTTCTTATAGTTTGGAGGAGTACATTTCATTAGTGTATTCTAAGACATTCTTGGAATCACTACTGTAGCCAACCTTTTGCCCCTTTAATTAAACCTTAAGAAAATTTAGCAGCTGGATCATTTTAAAGAAGAATCTTAGACTGCCTAGAATAGTCTGTGCACAGAGTGGGTTATTTATTATTTTTTAAATGGAAGCTCTGTTGGTTATTTTTTTGTGGGAGGTGTTCTCAAGTGATAAGAGCTGTGAGGAAGGTTGGTATAACAGGATTATTACATACTTCATTAATCTCAAGTAGTGTACTTCTTTGTCAATAGAATATATTTTCTGATTAGTTTCTTTTGGAGAGTCTTATCTTAGTGGTCTGCCTGTTTAAGATATTTTCTTTTCTTTTCAGTTTTATAAAAATGAAGTACTATTGTTTCCTTTTTGTTAAAAAGTTTTAGAGGGACTGGAGAGATGTCTTGGCAGTTAAGAGCACTGGCTGCTCTTGCAGAGGGCTTGGGTTTGATTCCCAGCACCCACATAGCAGCTGACTCCAGTTCCAGGAGACTCTGATGCCCTCTTCTGAACTCCATTAGGTATTGCACAACATGGGTGTACTTAGACCCATGCAGGCAGTGCGCTCATGCATATGAAATAAAAATAATAAATAAAACTTTAAAAAACTTTAGGAAGAAATATTAGTGAATCCACACATTTGTAAGGAGGGTAAATATTTTAAGGACTTGTAGTTGTAGTTATCCATTTTACTTACGAATAATGACACATAAATATTGCTGTGGTTCTAAGACATACAAATTCTATAGTCATGTATGTTATTTTATAAGTGTACATGAAAATGTAAAGTATTTCCTATAATTAGTGACAATATTTATATTCTGTTCAGCAAATATTTTGTATATATGTATGTGGATGTATAACACACCGAGTATCAGTTTTTAGATTGGGCTTTCCTGTACCTGTACTTTTCTTTCTTCATGGTCTTGGCTCCCTGTTCTACTTTCTGTGATCAATACCCTCTTTTCATTTTCTTGTATTCCATAGGTTGCTTTATTTTTAGTCCTTCTCCACCCTCCAAACCAGCAGACTTCTTCACCCATCCACTCACAATTGTTTGCTTCTTGGTACACTGGCAACACCTAATTCTTCTGGGAAGCCATGTTAGGAAGTCAGCTCACTGTGGGAATGGAGTCTGGAGAGCCAAGACTTGGATAGTGGAAAGCAGGACAGGAGATGCTGCGAGTTAGGATTCTGGATTTGTAGCAGATCCATTCTTAATAGTTCAGTAATTGAGGCTTATGGAAGCTAGGAAAGAAAATGAATGCAGGAAGGGGATGTTTTACTTTCCTTTAAGGAGGGAAAAGGAAAGCAGACCTGATGGGTCAGTTTGTAGGCTTTAACCAACATGAATTGCTGCCAAAAAATAGAGAACATTTGCTGTGCATGGTGGCACGTACTGTATTAGTATTGTATTAACAGTGGCTCCATGAGACGTGTAGAATTTTAATTCCCATTTTCAAAGATAGCAAGGGCTTAAAGGAGCCAGGTAACTTCAGGTGAAACCATTAGCAAATGACAGAGCATGAATGTGAGCTCATGATTGTCTGATTTCAAAGCTTGTGCTCAGTAAGCACTCTTATTTACTGTATGAATGTAGCAAGTCCTTCAACCAGTTTGAAACTCATTTTCTCAACTGTGAAACAGACAAAAATTACAGCATTAAGGAATTTTGAAGGCTGTCCTAGAATTCTTTACATACTGTTGGTGTTCAGTAAATAGTACTAGTTGCTTCGTGATTACTTTTTTGTCAGAGCAATGAAAGAATGGGAGAAGCTGTCTTCCTAAAATGATGGAAGAAACTTTACTTCTGGGTACTTGTAGTGAAAGTAAGATAAGATGATGGAAGCCCAAGGCACTAACTCCATTTTCCCTTATATGCTTCCCCATACAGTAAGCGCTCTGCTTACTGAAGTCTGGACTCCCTCTTCATGAGGAAACTTATAATCTATAATTACAAAGGGCAAAAATGTATCCATCCCAAGAAGTGAGTTTTAGTCTAAACATAGATGACTGATAGTCCTTTTCTCACTAAGTAAAGATAACACTTAGCATACAGTTGTCCTAGCTTTCTTTCTAGTATTACTGAACAGAATTGGTTCCAAGCTAGCCCCAATGTATGTAGACACATTTACTTGCAACCTCAGCAAGACCGAAAAATTAAGAAGTTTTAAAGAAACGTACAGTTGCAGTTAGTTTGTGGAAAATTGGATAACAGTGCTGACAAATACATTGAAAGATTAAAGAAGAAGCATTTCCATTTCTCCCTTAATAACACATTTTTCCTACTGTTCTTCTCTCTCAAGTTCTTTTCCTTTAACTCTCTGATTCCTTTTCATTATCCTGGTTCCTGTAGTAATGTCTGGATATACTCACTTATAAGAATTTGGTGCTAGGACCCACATACATTGTTTTTCTGAGTCCATGTTACTTCACTTAGTATAACAGTTTCTAGTTCTGTCCATTTACCTGCAAATTTCATGATATCATCTTTCTTTACTGCTGAGTAAAACTCCGTCATATGATGAACCACATTTTCATTACCCACTTGTCAGTTGAGGGGCACTTAGGTTGCTTCCCTCTCTTAGCTATTGTGAAGAGAGCAGTAACAAACATGGATGGATGTACAAGTGTCTCTGCATTAGGAAGAGTCCTTTGAGTATATGCCAAGGAATGGTACAACTGGATCAAATGGTAGGTTCATTTGTAGTTTTTTAAGAGTTCTCCACACTGCTTTCCATAGGGGTTGAACAAGTTTGCAGTCCCACCAGCAGTGAATGTGCGCTCCCCTTTCCCCACATCCTCTCCAACATTTGGTATCATTTGTTCTCTTGATCTTAGCCAGTCTGACTGGGGTAAGATTAAAGTGGTTTTAATTTGCATTTCCCTAATTATTAGTGATGTCGAACATCTTTTAAGATGCTTCATAGCCATCTTTACTTCTTTTGAGAACTCTCTGTTCAGTTCCTTAGCCCATCTTTTAATTGGGTTTCTTCTTGTCTTGGGTCTCTGTTTTTTGAGTTCTTTTTTTTTTTAATTTCTTTATATATTCTGGATATTAAACCTCTGTCAGATGTGTCGCTGGTAAAGATTTTCTCCCACTCTGTGGGTTTTCTGTTTGCTTCCTTGATTGCTTCTTTTGATGTACAGAAGCTTTTTAGCTTATTGTGGTCCCATTTGTTGATTCTTTAAATGGGAGGGGGAAGGGAGGGTTATACAAGGAAACTTTATTCCCTTGGGGACAAAGGGAAAGCAGGATCTCAAGAGAGGTGGGACCATAGGAGCTGGGTATTATCAAGGGAGAAATGGGGAAACCAAGGTAGAAGGGTTAGACAGTGAGAGATAGAGGAGAGATAAATAATGCTTAGCTAGTTTTAAACAACCAGAGGGAACCATATAAGTCCAACAACCTACTGATAAATTATATATACATTATCTCTACATGCATCCATGTATATAGTTAAAGGCTACATAACAAGAAACCGTGCCAGACCAAGATACCTTCCTTTGAGTTGTTGGCCAGGGTAGTCCTAGAGACTCCCAAAATTACTGAGGCTATTGCCACAGCCCTTGATGGCCTCCCAGAATGGGAAGGTAAGACCCTGCTGCTGAAGAGAGAACATACTTCAGACGCAGGATTTGGAGCAATAGAACTGCAACTGACCTGAAAGCACTTTCCCTGAAGGCAAGCTCTCATTGCTTTGGAGAGCGCTTATGAAGGTGCCACGGGAAAACATCACATGATCCAACACCAGCTTCAAGACCAAATAACCACATCAGTGGCCAGCACAGCATATGTCATTGGTGCAGTAGTGGCACTTTTATCTTGGGAGCAATCAACAGCTACCTAATTTGACTAAATGCCCCTCAAAGGAAGGAAACTCAAGTGTAGCAATGTAAACATCACCTAATACATATGGCTGGAGTGGCCATAGATCTAGAGAAAAACCCCAAGACTGTCATGTTGCAAGACTAATGTGATTTATTACTGTGTGCAAACTACGTATCCGTACATTTACAGACAAATATCCCAGTCACCACTCATCAAAGAAGCTCATTTTGCACCAGTCAGAGACCATTACCAAGTACCGCAACTGGTCACACACGGACATTGTCTATGAATTTCCTAGGCCTAAGCGACACATCTACAATGCAACCTCTGCACCTTAAGGCTCATGGAACATAGAACAGGGATAAAAAAGAGTACACTAATGAATCTCTCAGTTATCAGTAATGAAGCTCCCGCATGCAGCAGAGAGCCAGGACACAAAAGGTCACAAATGGCCAAAGTGTAGAGATCAAGAGTCTGCTGAATGATGGTCCTTGGATAGGACTCCTATATTAAACTTCACCTTCCTAAGGCTCAGGGACCATTGTGGAAGAGGGGGCAGAAAGATTACAAGACCTGCGGAGGAGGTGCATGACCATATGGAAACAGAGTCCCAGAAGCTCCTGTGAGTCCTAGAAGCTCATGTGAGTCTATGGCAATAGTGTCAGCATACACAAGTCCCATGCAAACTCAGGCAGACAATAACCCAGCATAGAACTGGGAAAATGCATAGCAGACCTCAGTCTTATCTGAAGGAACATTGGCAACAGATTGTTACCAGGTGAAGAAGAGCTGACCGTCTTAAAACAATGGACTCTAAATAGACTAACTGGACTCAGTGGATGGACTTGCACTGGGGAATAGCTGGGGACACTGACAACCCAGTTGGCCTTAATGGGGATGACAGAGTATATGGACTCCAGTTGGGGGACTGTGGGAGGGTGCTGGTGGGGATGGGGGTATAAAGATGATTGATTGTATAAGATGTTCTCTGTGAAATACACACACACACACACACACACACACAAAAGCATTTCCTTGTACATAGTTTGATTTATACTCAGCTTGACCCAGGAGTCTCTGATTGCTGTTTTTTTTTTCCTGCACAGTCTGTGTTTATGAAGCACACATGACTGCCATATAACAAGTATAGGATACACTGTTATAGAAGGCCCCAGAAAATCATTACTGCTTTGAACAAATGCAAGCTATTCAGACTTGCATAAGTTGTAAAAGATGAGCTGTGTAAATAGCAAGAGACCCTGTAGTCTTTTCTTGGCTTTCACAGTTTATAACAATGCTAGATACTGCCAGTTCAAAGAAGTAGTTCTCTCTCTGATGAGTGAATAGCTTTAGGGAGTGGTGTGTGGGATAAATGAAGCTCATGTAGAATATTTTCTAGGTGAGTGCTTCCTTTTCACAAGTCCCAAATTCTGTACATAGACATTTTCCATTTGTTATGGTTTTTATTTGAAATGCAAGTTCAGACTCTGAATGCTTGATCCCTACTTTGATGCTATTTTGAGGTGACTGTCCTTTCCTAACCTCCTGGGTAGCTGGATTTACAGACATGTATTACTGTGCCCAGCTGATTTGTTAACTTAATACCATCTAATAAAGTATTTCTTTTTCCTTTTTAAAAAGAGTTATTTTATTTTATATGTATGAGTGTTTTGGTGCATGTATATATGTGCCTTGTGTGTGTCTGGTACCTGTGGAAGTCAAAGAGAGTGTCAGATGTGAGCCACCATGTGGGTTCTGGGAACCAAACCAGGATCCTTGCAAAGAGCAACAATGGCTCATATGCTTTTCTAAAAGGTATAACATTCAGGACATTCAGAAAAGAACAAGCTATCAAACATGATTCCTGACATTGTGGAGTTGTTTTGAAGTTTCAGGTAGGCTTGGACAAATTACAGATAGCTTATAGTTCAGGGTTCTGCTTATTCTGTGAGATAATTAAGCTGAAGACACTTAACTTTTTCTATCCTTATCTTGTAAATAAGGCATTGAAGTGAATAGTCCTCTCTGGTGTTATAGGCAATGGAGCCACTGTATTAGGTCATAATACAGTAAGATAGACTGGATGAACTATGAAGAGAAAACATTTATTTTGGCTCTTTATTCTGGAGATCCAGGGTTGAAGGGCTACACCTGATTATAGCCTTCCTTCTGACAGAGCCCTGTGGTTTGTAGGGAGGATATCATATGGAGGGGGGAGGAGAGAGAGAGAGAGAGAGAGAGAGAGAGAGAGAGAGAGAGAGAGAGAGACTCCATTTATATGCTCGTAAAACACACCAGAATTTCATCATGGGGTCTCTTTCCTAATTACAGTACTGAGTACTAATCATGAAGGCCCCAACTCTTAATATCATATTCAGATAAACTTTCCACAAACCTCACAGTGGAGAATAAATTTCAGCACATACAGCCTTGGGGTACACTCAGACCATACTCATACTGTGGTGGCCACCATTTTTTTGACTTGTGACTATAAAAGAAAGGGAGAGGAAATTGTAGCATTTGAAGGAAAATTTCATTTAGACAGTAGGTAAGACCAAGGTGAAATGTGATCATGTATGGACTGACGAGGAAAATGGAAGGGCTGACAAAATTCAGTTATTTCTCTACATATGGCACTCAAGAAAGAGACAAAATCCAGGGAGCTTTATGGGATTTCTGTGTTTCTTGATCTGAAAGTAAAGACAGGAAAATAAAAGCAGTCCTAGAGAGGTAATTTTGGGAAATCAGCTGAGAACATCTTGAGATGATAGAATCTCAGTATTTAGTAGGCAGCGGGAGCCAGGAAGTAGAACATTCTCACGATAATAATCTGATGACAAGAGAATAAAGAACAGCGTGTATTGTGCTGTTATCACAGGTATTCGTTATAGCAATCCCGTAACCTAAGTGAACTGCACTTCCAGAAATCACACACAAAGTAATGGCCCAGTTGGTTTTAGGAACTACATATATCCTTTATAAACGTACTTCACAGTTTAAACAAGGTAGTTTTGTGCATTATAGAAGATCAGTTACTCTTTTCTATTATATTAAATGTTTTCTTTGATACTTAGATGAATAACAAATATTGATCATTATAGCTTATGTATTAATCTAGTAAATATATAAGTACGTTAGTAAAATGCATGTATTTGTGAAAGTCTTAATGTGAGGATGAAGTATAAATATCATTTCTGTCTCCTAAGCTTAACAGTCAATACTGTTTTCATGAATTTTAGATCTAAATGCTATTTTTGTGCATTGGAATTGATCTGCCTTAACAGAAAAATTTGACAACTGATAGAAATGAAAACTTAAGTGAACATAATGTCTTACATTTGTTCCTTTGCATCGAAATTCGGTAACACACCACTCTGCTTTTATTTAGTAAATTGAGGGTTGTTTTCTTGTTTGTTTTGTGTTTTTGTTTTTATCAGTACTTTCACTAAAACATTTTTAAGGCTTTTTTTTTTTACACTGTAGTAAAATGTTTATGGCATTAAGAGCCAACTATTTAAGTACTTTCAAGTGTAAAACTAGCCTGTATTAACTAAATGTACTCACAGTGTTCTATAATTATCACCACTGTTTGTTTATTGAAAATTTCATTGTCTCAAATAGAATTTCCTTATAAAATTGTACTGGTTTCTTTCTTTTGAGGGCCTAGACTCACCCATTTTCTAGCAATTCAGTATTCGCTGTAATCTACTTATGTTGCTAAGCTTGTCATTTGAATCAGTTGTTCCCTTTGATAGGTTGTTTTGTATATTGAGGTAACTACTAAAATCGTAATTTTATATTTGCTTATTCTGTAGCAATGAAATACATACACATGTATCTGGAAGTATATCAAATTAAATGATATAAGCATTCAAACATTTTATTGAACAAGGGCAGAAAGACTAGGAATAAGGACTCTGATACACAAAAAATGCCCGGGAGTCTCAAATTAATGCATTTTCCCCCTTTCCTGTTAGATTCCTGGAGCAGGAAACATACCCAGCATAATAGATACTTGGGCATGTAATATAAAAGAATTTAGTCCCCAAACATGGCTATAAGCTGGACTCAGGAGACCAGCTGAGATCTTCCTTACATGTTTCTGTTGGTACTCAAACAAAATACAGCAGCTTAAAGAGTTTTAAAAACTTATTTTTAAAAGAATATGAAAACCTCATTTGGGGCCTGGAGAGTTGGCTCAATGGTTAAAAGCACTGGCTGCTCTTGCAGAGGACCCAGGTTTGGTTCCTAGCACCTATATGACAGATAACATCATCCATAACTCCAGTTCCAGGGGTATCTGACACCTTCTTTTGACCTCTGCAGTGCACCACAACATGGGTGCACTTAACATACAAGGCAGTACACTCATACACATAAAAATAAAAAAGAATATTTTTTAAAAACCTCATTTTTATTCCATTATTTTTCTTTTGGTAAAATGTAAAGTTTTCTTGGCTACTGATCTTTCTAGTTCAAAGCGATGACCTACTACTTTTGCATAGTAAAGAAATGGATAAATTATCAGATTTTTTGGAAAATTTATTTTGGTTTTTGAATAGAATAAGAACTTAAGAAAATAAGCATGAAAATTATTTGAATTGTAGCTTCACATGTCAAGCAAGATAATTTTATGTTGTTCTAACAGTATATTAATATATCTTATATGAACCAAGTATAATTTTATTTGCTCAGTATTGTTTTCTAAATAGTGACATTCCTAATGATATATGTTCATTGCAGCTGAAAGATGGTGGCAAGGCGTCCCAGGCACATGTAAGAATAGGTGATGTGGTCCTCAGCATTGATGGAATTAGCGCACATGGAATGACTCATCTTGAAGCCCAGAACAAGATTAAGGGCTGCACAGGCTCTTTGAATATGACTCTGCAAAGGTAAATTGATTTTATTTTTGGCTCTGAGAGAGAAAATAACACTGAAGAATGTGAGTCTTTGTGTTTGATACAATGTAGAAGCAGTTTCTACACAGTTATTTCAAATAAATAAATAAAAAGTATAGTGGCTCTTCAATTGGATCTTTAAGCAGTATGAGAATTAATGAAAGCTAAAGGTTATTTCTCCATGAAAAGTCATGTTCTCCATGTACTCATAAAAATTGAGTTTATAGTTTTAGAGAATTCAACAGTTACTGAAATTTCTTAGTAAAATGCAGGCTAAGAATTATCATCGAGTCCTTGATTAGTATTCTGAGTAGTATATTAGAGTGTGTGCTTCTACAATGTGATTTGATTTTCCTTTATTGTTTCCCTTTTATTTTGAATAGAAAACTACTTCTTAATAAATTCCTCTGAAGAGTGGATTTTAAAGATTTGTATTTTAAAAGAAGTTTCTCTGGCTTCAGTAATAAAATAATTTTCTTACTGATGTTAGTAACCTTTTGAGCATCCAAACACTTGACCGGCCTTGAAGCCATTGCATGACAGTGCTTGATAAAAGCAAAACTGGCCATGCCCAATCAGAATTTCTGCACGTAAGGATGAGAGTGGTATTTGGTTAAGTTCCCTGTTATTGTAATAGATTTTAAGGTAGGGATCATTGTAAAATGACCTAGTGTAAGGAAGGAGAACCTTGAGTGGAAGGAGGAGACGTGAGTGCTGGCTCTACACCTTTTTAAGGAGGGTAGCCTGACCAAGGGCCAAGTCTTGCTTTTAATGATCCCAGAAAATGTTCTCTATTTTTAAAATACAATAATTTATTGAGTCTTTGAGAATTTCGCACATGCATACAATGTATTGTGGTCATACCCACTCCCCACTCTTCCCCTAAGTGTTCTCTATTTTATTATATTTGGAAATTACCAAATATGATATCTGCCCCCAAATGACTCCTATTTTCCCATGGATTGTCATGCAAACTGAATCTTGAAAAGAGGAATAAAATACATGGTATCTTCCAGACTTATTTAGAACCTTTCTTCTCAGATTCTCTCCTAACATTAGTGTTCTGTTGATTGGTACTTAAAGGATTTATGCAGGATAAATCATATTTGCTTGTTTTGATGATTATGACTGTAAATAAGTAGGAAAAAGTTTTTATACTTCAAGTAGCATTGATTTATACACCTAGGTTAATATATCATGATTTTCTAACCAGTTTCATTTTTGAATTTCTTAAGTTCAAGTTCCACAGAAAGTAGCTGGTGTAAACCTTTAGCAGCAGTATAGGATGCTTGAGCCAATGGTTTTATATATTTATATATTTTTTATAGCTGTGCACTTTAATACATAGAAAGGCAATCAATGAGACAAACAATCTATTACTAAAATAATGTTTCCATACTTCGTGTCTATTTATGGAGACATGTAGCATAAACATTGTTACTGATTAAATGAGGGTGTTCATTTTTATTTATAGGCATTTTTGCCAGGTATGAATTCTAAAAGGAAACCAAGAACATAGGAAGCTTGTCTGAGATATCAAGACTATAAAACAAATACAGATGATGACTTTTCTCACAGCCAAAAACCCAATCTATGTATTTGTGTAAGCTCTTTTCCTGGGCTTCTATCATTTTTTTTTTATACTAACTTCCTTATTTGCACATTGCAGTCCTTATTTTATATCCCAAACACTGTACTTATTTTTATAAACCAGGGCTCAGTATCTTATTTTCTATTGAAAACACTAGGCCTCATAAGAATAGATGAAAAACAGATGTTACCCGGTTTGGATGCATTTCCAAATCTAGCTGTCTGCTACTGACTCTAATAAAGCTACTGAAGTACAAAATCTAACTTACAAAACCAACCTATTACTATAAATATTTAGGAATTCTATTAAATCTTATCTTTCAGTTTCTGAATGTTGATGTTCAGGGACCCAAAGTGTAAGGGAGAATTTTAGAGTGTTACAGTAATTAATTATAATTTAAATGTTACTGAACATGTCTTCTGTTAAATAATAAGAGCATTTTGGGGGTTATTATGTGTAATTTTTTTTCCTGTGTGTGGTGTGTGTGTGTGTGTGTGTGTGTGTGTGTGCATGTGTGCGCGCATGTTTGGGACTATGTGCTTGTATGTGTGTGGAGGTCAGAGGTCAACCTTGGGTGTCCTTCCTAATGTACCACCCACCTTGTTTTTTGAATTCTAATTGGCTTAGAAGCTAGCTTGCTTCTTAGGCTAGGCTGACTGGTCAGGGAATCCCCAGGGACTCAACTGTCTACTTCCCCAGTGCTGGGATTATAATCATGCACTGTAAGGCCTGACTCTTTTTTTATAGGTTGTGAAGATCAAACTGAGGTTTTTATGCATATATGGCAAGCCCTCTCCTGACAGAGCTATCTCCTCAGCTCTATTATATATAGGAGGCAGTTTCTTTTGGTTCCACAGAAAGTTGCTGGTGTAAACCATTAGCAGCAGTGTAGGAAATCCCTGGAGGTTGGGTTTGCTACCAGGGATCCAGGCCTGGAGGCAAATGTGTACTCTGAGGTTCTGCTCAAACCTCAGTCCTCTATTCAACAGGTTCTGCTCTAGTCCCATTAGGGCTGTCCTCTCTAAGTCACAGTTATTTGTCACTGAGTACCCTCCATTCCATTTCAGGTAGGTTTCTCCACATCCCTCGTATGCCTTTGTGTTGTCTGATGAGCTTTTCTGTGTATGCAACATCTGCCATCTGTTTGCTGTTGAGGCATGGTATCACATCTGCAAAACTCAACTGGGACCTCATCTCCTGCCCATAGTCTCTTCCTACTCATGCAACGTATTCATTTTGTTTTGCCCACCCTGAACTTGAGTGAAACAGTGTATTCATGTATTCAGCATTTAATTACACAGTAGGTATAATCAGAAATAACCAGGCTGATTTCATTTTTCATTTACATATAAACCTAATTAGTTAATAGTCATACCTAATGCTTTCTGCTGTTAAACTAATTATTCCATATATATTAGGCCTCTTTGTCCAACTAAGCTCTTGGAGAGCAAGACCATGCTTTCTGTACTATTTTTATTTGATAATATTTTGTATAATTTTATGTTTTTGATACCCAGTGAATAATTCCTTGATATGTACTAGCAGAGGGACAAGATAACACATTATCCCTACAGAGCAGCGTGAGTGAAGGCAGTTTGGTAAAAGGATGACCACAGAGGTGGTAGGAAGGGGCAGAGCTGGCTTAGAACCTGTAGGACTTTTGGGGTCGATATACATTTTCTAATAATATATATATTTTCTTTACCCTGTTAGAAAAAAAGATGTGAGAAGCTTTGGAAAGTTATAACTGCTAAAGAGACTTAATTATTGGAAAGAGAGGCCAGCAGGAGGAGCAGCCCCTTTTCTATGATTTTTATACAAGTCAAAGCAGTTCATTTTTAACTTTTAGAGTATTTCAGCTAATGAAAGAAAAAAATTCCACTCAAATGAATCTGTTGTCTGATCACTATTGACTGTATTAGAGTTGAATTTCATGAGTAAGTTTCCATGAATAATAATTTTTAACTGTTTCATTTATTTCAGTAATTCACTGCATAGGGCATTGATAAACTTGCTACTAACTTACTGTATGATTTGCAGCAGATCAGTAAACTTCTCGGCCTTAGTTTTCTTGACTATAAAATGAAATCATAAGTGATTACAAAAATCTCATTTTTGCAGTAAAAATTCCAGTTTTGCTTCTCGTTTTTCAGTTGTAAAAGGGTAAGTTCTCTTGCTTGCTACTAGATCAAACCAAATTAGTTTGCTTATCTTGGCTGAGAGAATCAGGAAATTGAAATTGAACTATCTTAAACTGTGCCAGATTAGCAAAGTAACTTGTTTTGCTCTGATGATTTTCAGATGAAAGTTATGTCAGATTCAGATGTGTTTTATCATCAGAAGATACCATACTTTTATCTTTATATTTTTAAATTAGTCCTGTGGGAATCACAGAAAATCTATGTATAGCTTTTCTAGTCTTTCTTGTTTTTTATGTATTTGTAGTGGCTTGTCTGGGGGTTCTTTTTTTCTTTTGTTTTTGTTTTTTAAATTTTATTTAGTGTATAACTTGTTATAATTGGAAATGAAAAGTCTAGAAGGGTTGAGTTTTTAAAAGTAGTGATGTAGCCAGGCGTGGTGGTGCACACCTTTAATCCCAGCACTTGGGGAGGCAGAGGCAGGCAGATCTCTGTGAGTTCAAGGCCAGCCTGGTGTACATAGTGAGTTCCAGGCCAGCTGGGGCTACAGGGAGACCCTGTCTCAAAAAGACCAAAAAAAAAAAAAAAATTAATGTACTTTTTCTGCCTTTTCCTTCTACATCCTTCAAAACACAACAACAACAAATTGTCAGAGGTCCAGTAAGTACTACTGATGAATGACAGATTGGAATAATTTAATAGGCACATCGAGTTATAAGAAAAAAGAGAAAGTAGTCTTGTACCAGACTGAAACTATTAGCCGGCTTCTGTTTCATTTTACCAGATTGCTTAATACCCTATTACTATATGCTGCACGAGTTTAGTTCTGCTTGCATTTCACTAATAGCATGGAGGCAGAGTTTTAGAAAGTAAGGAAATTGAATTTTGGTTTTAATCTAAAGTTTTCAGTTGTGTATCTGACAATGTTTAGTTAGATTATCTTTCCTTTTTAATAACTGGAGTTGTATACCCCATGGACAGTCTGTTTTTCTTCTTGGTATTTCACATACTTTTCTAATACCTATTCTGTAATTTCACATTACTTGTTGGTTTTGGTTTTAATCCTTTGCTTGGAAGATGGCTGTCTTACAGAAGGACCATGTGATTATGTTTCTACCTACCATCCATCATTAATATTGGACATGCTGCTTAAGGCAAGGGGAGGACAATCATGTGTTGACATTTATTGTTTTCATGGCCCTTCTTACACATCATTTAATACCTGTCAGTCAAATAGAGGGTGAAATTGATGCCATTAGAACATACCCATTTTTCATAATTTAGAGAGTTTATGTGAATTGCCTAACAAAGTTCAGTCTATGCCTCAACATATCTCCAGTCCCCTTATTTTTGGAGAGAAGGTCTCACTGTGTAGCCCAGGCTGGCCTTGAACTCATGATCCTCCTGAGTAGCCTGCTGAGATCACAGGCATGTAGTACCATGCTTGGCTGCCTTGAATAATCAGTAGTACCTTGTCCATAGGCAAGCTTGGTAACTATGAACTTTGCATCTTGAAAAAGTATTCAACTATTCTTTTTTTAATATGCAAAACTCATTTATTCTTCCAAAGGAAAAAAATAATTTCAATGTTATTTATAAGTCTTTGAGGAAAAATCCTAGGAAATAATACATTTAAAGATTTGCTTAATTTAAAATATTTATTGTGAAAGTTTTTTTTTTTTAATTATACCTGAGATTGTTCTTGTTGTTCACCTCTCCTGCTGCAGCCATGAACTCAGTGAATAAACTCCTAGTGTATTCTTTAAAAAGGTGGACTAGAAGCACAATAGGAATGACTTGGAGTCCTTTTTTGTAAGCACTGCATCTCTGTTTTTTTTTTTTTTTTTTAAAAAAAAGTGCATTCCAGTTTTAGTCTCACCTCAGTATTCTGTGATAGAGATTATTTTCTTTGTGATTTAAAAAGACCCTACATGAAAGAATAAAGGAAAAGGGGAACAGGCCAAATAGGTTAGTGAGCCATTAGATGGAGCACCCTTGTGGCATGTGGTTGCCTGTTCTAAATTTGAATGATACTTATTTTTGTCCTACAGGTTGATTATATTGCTAATTTATTTCTGAATTAAAATTTGAAGACTTAGATCTTTAGTAGAGCTTTAATCTTCTTATATGTGTTCTATGAATAACCATGTGCTCATGAAGCTTATAAAATAAAGATTTTAAGGACTATTTGTTTAATATGACACATACTAGAAAAGTGATCATTAGTCAGACATAGAAGTGTTATATATCTCTTTTTGTTTAATTTAAATAGGGGTAAAGCTCATTGGAAATAGATGTGAAGTTTCAATGTAGTTCATTCTTTGAATAATCTGTAGTACCTTGTTCATAGGCAAGCTTGGTAACTATGAACTTTACATCTTGACAAAGTATGCAGCTATTTTTTTTTAACTTGTAAAACTCATTTATTCTTCCAAAGGAAAAAAAATTTCAATGTTATTTATAAGTCTTTGGGGGGAAAAGCCTAAGATATAATACAGTTAAAGATTTACTTAATTTAAAATAGTTATTGTGAAAAGGTTTGCTTTTTTAATTATACCTGAGATTGTTCTTGTGAAATTTTTATTAAGTAGAATTCTTTGTATGTGCAGAATTTTAAAAAGTATTTTATTTATTATTTTTATTTTATGTGTATTTGTGTATTGCCTGCATGTAGGTAGGTGCACCTGTGTCGTGCAATGCCCGCGGAGGTCAGAAGAGGCTGTTGGATTTCCTGGGACTGGAGTTACAGACAGTTGTTAGCTGCCATGTGGGTTCTGGGATTCGAACCCGGGTCTTCTGCAAGAACAACCAGTGTTTTTGACCGCTAAGCCATCTCTCCAGCCCCCTGTATGTGCAGAATTTTTAAAGTAGAACTGTAAAAGAGGGTGGATGGCAATAACACTGGCTCTGAATGAGGCAAATGCTACACACCTGGTTTGTTCACTTCCTAGACGTGTATGTAGGCAAGCTGTGTAACCACATTTCGGTTCTTCATTTATAAATGGGCATCAAATTACCTGATTTACTTGGTGTTAGAATAGTTAAATGAAATAATATATTTAAAGAACCTAGGACATGATAGAGATCCTTCTCTTTCTGTCTTCATTGAGGGGTGTTAATGTGGTAACCACTGTAAAATTATAAGGAAGTCATATTTGTTTTGTCTCTTAGCAACAACAGTGGGTGTGCTAGTAACAACTAGCAAGTGAGGGAGAACTTGGTAGGTAATTATCTAGGAAAGAGATGCAAGTGTTAGAAAACAGGATTCTTTTACTTTCAAATAAGTGGTTTTTGTTCATATAGTTGTGATTAAAGCTCTCTTTCAAAGATTTTAATGGTTACAAGCATTATGCTCATTGCTCTGCCTTGTTCAGAATAACTATGTTCTTAACCAATAATTTATGTCCCATCTGGAAGGAAAAATAATGTTGCAAAGAGAAACCTAGTACACCTAGTCTTGTTTATTCTGCTAACTCTTCCTGTTCTCATCAGAGGAACAATTGCGATGTAATTCTCTTTTATTGTGTATGTGTTGTCAGAAAGACAAACAAAAGTGTGCGTTTTTTTCACCTCTCACCTTCCCATCTAATTAATTTGTATTTCCGTTACAGTAAATTTCTAGGTAACATAGTAAAATCAAGTAATTTCTAACCTCTGGACTGAACCTTTAGAAGGATTTTTGTCTTATAACCTAGTGTTCATTAACATTGCCATTAACACTAAGGTTTAGTTGAAGAATGTCAGTGTTAATCAAAAAAAGTTGCAGTTTTATCAGATTTACCTTATGACTATCAGCTTAAGGGACAGATAGTGATTTTTAATCTTTTCCTTTAAGAAACAGAATCTCTTCATTGGGATAAGACACAGAATGTGCTATAGGTGTGCAAAGAAGGGCATGATCCCATCCAAATGAAAGGCTCCCTAGAGGTCTCAGAGCTGGACCAGGTCCTGAAGGATGGGGAGGATGTCTCAGAGCAGTGTGTACTCAAGTAGTGTGGAGAGGACAAATCTCCACTCTGACATCTGTGAGATGGGCAAATGAAGCAGCCAAGAATAAAGGAGATGCTCTGAGAGGTCTCAGACACTGAGGTACTATTTGATATTTTGATCCACAACATGAGAGTATTTAGTGACAGAACCTGGATAGGAAGGTGGAAAGAAGCCAGAGGCTGAGACAAGTCCGACAGGATGACCATAAGTGAGGGCTTGAATTCTATAAATGGCAGTCACAGTTTGAGTAGGAGGATTGAGAGTCTTCCTCCAGTGTATAGCCTTCTTCAGCCAGGGCTTTGTGTTCTGCTCCATCTCCGCCTTGCTCCTCTATTTGAGTTTAGTCTGGTCTCTGCTCTCTGGTGTTACTGAAACTCTTCTCACTTACATGTTTCACAGATTCCTTCAATTGGAAGTAATATTGTCAGACTTTTGAGCTCTACACTTTGCTTCACAAATTTGCATCTCAGAGTTTTGTATGCCTGATAAACCAGCCACCCCAATATTCAGATCAGAAAAATCATTTCTTGTCAGCCTGTCCACATTCATCTGTCTATAAGCAACCTATCGTTAGACTTTCTATGTGCTGCAAAATAGACTGTCCCAGACGAGTAGAAATAAATTATGGCATCACAGTGTGATGGAGAGAGGCCCAGCTTTTAGTGTGCTGGTCACTGGACTGAGAAAAGATGTCTTTGTTCTCGTCCTCCGGAAACTCCAATTTTATCTAAGAACCTTCATTTTTTTCTGGAAAGCGTTTCTTGGCCAGCACTTCTGTTACTTTCTAGGGGTCTTGATCAGGTCTGTTTTCTCAGCCAATTAAAGAATTAAAAGGCAAGAAGAATCTCAGACACAGCAGAAAGCAACCGGTAACAAACTTTATTAATAAAGCAAAGAGACACATACACAGAGAGAAAAGCTTTCCACAAATGGAAGGGGAATTTAGAAACCAAAAAATAAAAGCCCCTAGGATGGCCTGGGTCTTTCAAGTGTTCCTGGTGGTATAGAGCACTCTCCTCTAATTTTGAAATTGGTCAATTTAAACAAAGATGAGTGAGCTGATAGGCTCACCACTCTAAGCTGACATATGTTAAGATAGATCTTTGCTAAACTGATCTGGACTACTCAACCAGAAGAGGGGCCATAAGCCCCCTGAAGTTTGCCATGTTCATTGCTTATTGAATGGATTTTTTTCCTCTCTCTCTGCCTGTCAGCGATTTGGCTAACTTTTAGTCCCTCACTTTCTACCACATTAAGATAATAATTGTATCTTTAAAAATAGTAGATTTTATGAATAAGGCAATTTTTTATGAATAAGACAGTTTTATCTATTTTTCAGTTAAAAATTTTTTTTTTATGTGTGTGAGCATTATACTTACATGTATATAAGTTCAGTGCCTGCAGAAACCAGAAAAGCATGTTGGATCTCCTAGAACTGGAGTTAGGGACAGTTGTTAGCTGCCATGTGGTTGCTGGGAATTGAACTTGAGTCCTTTGCAAGAGCAGCCAGTGCTCTTAACCGCTGAGCTATCTCCAGCCCAGGCAGTACAGTTTCAAATGCAAGTTTATGTACAAGAGTCTACATTTATTTAAGAATCCAAATATATTAAGTCTACTTAAGCAGACTTAATTCATGGATCTCCTCTTAAAACAAAACTGCATGCCAATAACCTCTAGCTGCAAATATGATTCAAGTTGGGACCACTGACCAAAAAGTATTTCAGGCCATATGAATGTCAGGGAGGCAGAGAAAGTACAGCTTGAGGTTGGGGAGAAAGGTGTGCCTAGAAAGACATGATCACAGGAGAGTTGTAGGAGAGTAATATGTGAATGTTCTCCTTTCTACATCTACTTATCAGCAGATTAAAGGGTGGATCCTGTAACTCTAAGCCATACCAAATTAACCTAGTCTTTGCTATCATTTTAGAATCAAGAAAAGCTTATTGGCGTATGGGAAGGGGCAGCCTTCCTGCTTTAAACAGAAGATGCTCAGTATATACTGCCTTGAGCTGCAGAGAATGATACTCTTTGAAAAACAGCAGTTTTTGCTGCTATTGCCTGGTAAATTTAGAAATTGTTCATGGGAAGTTAGTAGTGAACAGACGGGCCATTCTTCTGTGTTTAATGGCAGCAGACTCCTTTGATTTCCAAATAAACATTTTTGTCCATAGATTAAGGAGCTTTTGAAAGGATTGAAATTCAAATCATTCCCAACTATTTTCCAGTGGCTGCTGTTGCTATTATAAGTTGCAAAGACTGAAATAGCTTAGGCTTTGTATGAGCTGAAAAGTAAATGGGAGTGATGGCTGTGTAAAACACATGTGTGGCAGAGTATTTATGCTGTCAGACTTGTTTAATGTGATATAAAACCTCCATTTCACAAAAAGTCAGCTTTATAATTTCCTAATGTCATGAGTTCTTCTTAATAATTTCTTTTTACCGGCCTTTATCCCTGTTAACAGTCTTTCTCTGAAATTGAAATGTGTATAGAGAAGTCTTTCATTCATTTATTTTAGGGATGAACTTTGATTTCTTGGGTGATTCAGTAAGGGTCCATTATCACATTGCAGTAAAATTCAGTTGATAATCTTGAATTAAAATTTTCTCTCTCACAATCTAGTTGCCTTTATCTTGGTTCTTTTCGCTAACATTTATAGCACTGTTTCCCTGTAAAATTCATCCTGTTACAATGAATGCTAGGGACTTTCCAGATCTTTTTGTTTTACAGGAATTATGTTATATACAGTAGGCTTTGAAATAATGAATTACTTATTAGTCTCACATGTATTCACTATCTGAGAAGATTTTTGGTTGTATATTTGAAAGCTAAGCTACCTAACTCTCTTTCAAAGTAGAATTTCAATATCTTTGACATACTAAAAAAACAATATCTTTTTCCTTCAGATTTCAAATACTGTGTTAATGTTGGTATAGATTTCATTTTCTAATGTTCACTGTAGTATGTCATAGAATTGCCCTAAGGGATTTGAAGTGAATTGTGGAACTTTGTTGTGATGGTTTTTATTTTTTGCATGTAATTTCCTTTTAAAAAAATTGTTTATTATTTTTATTTTATGTGCATACATGTATTGCCTGCATGTTGGTAAGTGCACCCGTGGTGTCCTGCAATGCCCGAGGAGGTCAGCAGAGGCTGTGGGATCCCCTGGGACTGGAGTTACAGACAGTTGGTGTATTGCCTGCATGTTGGTAAGTGCACCCGTGGTGTCCTGCAATGCCCGTGGAGGTCAGCAGAGGCTGTGGGATCCCCTGGGACTGGAGTTACAGACAGTTGTTAGCTGCCACGTGGGTGCTGGGATTTGAACCCAGGTCTCCTGCAAGAACAACCAGTGTTCTTAACCATTGAGCATTATGATTACGATCATCTCTCACTATTGCTCACTATTGCTATCTCACCCACCCCACATACAAAACCCTTTAC
>NW_008339764.1:254981-262795 GCF_000622305.1 Nannospalax galili
TTATTGATATTCTAGCAATTTCAGTTTGATGGATGATAAAATCAAGGAGTTAATGCTTTTTGAAACATTTTTCATGTTTAGAAGTTCACAAAATATTCTGATGGCAGTATTACCTCATTCACTCAACAACTCCAATGTATTGATTCTTGAATAAGTTAAAATAGCTTTAATGCCATCTTATTCTATGAATCACTTTTTCAGTTGAATTAAAAGGCACGGCTGCTTTCAAGTATAAAGACTTGTAGATTCATAGCATTATAGAATTGGAAGAAACGGCATCAGAATTGGCTTCTATTTATACCTTCATAAAAAGTTTTGAACTACCTTGGCAGTTCTGTGACAGATCAGCCACAGTAGACACTCTGGAATTAGAGTTGTGCAGTAAGGAGGGAAGGAAGAGAAGACAGGCATTGGCCTTGTGATCCTAACTTCTTAGCACAGTTGCCTCTTTGCTTGGTCTGTTGCATTTTCTATCTGTTTTATGCTAAAGCAGTCTTTTCATTATCTTTTGCAAATACCATAGCTATTAAAGACACTGATGTTTCTCACTTTATCATTTCTTCCTACTTTGTTTAGGCCACTCATTTTTCTAAATTTCCTTCAGTGGCACTTCCACATTCCTCCACTAGATGCCAAGGTGCTAAAATATCCTTTTAGAACTGTACATGTCTGGAATTTGAATAAACTGTATGTAAATGAGTTAGAGAAAGGCCTGGTTTCAATTTCTAGCATTGCAAGAAAAATTTAGTAGTGGAAATTAGTGTTGAGAACTAGAACCTCTGAACAAGCCAGAGGTCCTTCTAAATGCTTTGCATATCTCTCATTTAATCTTTCCATGATGATCTATTGGTGATACAGATGCTGTTATTATTTTCTTACTAAAGATGAAGAAAGAGAAGAGCATGGCCTAGGATCACACTGTCAAGATTTAAAGCCCCTTTGGGGCTGGATAGATGGCTCAGTGATTAAGAGCCCTGGCTGCTCTTTCAGAGGAACCAGGTTTGGAGCACAGCATCCACATCGTGGCTAACAACTATCCATTGTTTCAGTTTCAGGGAATTTGACACCCTCTTTGCCTTCTGTGGGCATTGCATGCATGGGGTGCACCTATATACATGCAGGCAAAACACTCATACAGATCCAATAAAACAAATCATTAAAAAATGATTCGAAGCCCTGTTATTCTGTCCTTTGCTACAAACAGGGTGGAGGAGGAAAAGACTTGTTCAGAGCCAGTTTCACAGGAGTAGTAGGAACTGCTAAAAGTCTGCACCAGGGGAGCTGGGATGAAGTGAGAGCTGTGCTGACTGCAGGGCTGAAGGAGGACATGACAGTGTGCATGGCTTTCTGCAGAGCAGCTCGGCTGCCCTTGCCTCTGCCTCCTTTCTGTTGCTTATCTCCCATTTAAAATCTGCTCTGCTCCTTTGTTTAGTTTTCTCTCTTTTCACCTCTTATTAGTAACATTCGTTTCACAACTGTTTGCTCAGTTTTTGTTGGTTGGCTCTGCTTTATTGCTGTGCAGTTACAGAAAAAGAAAAGAGCACCTGCTTTTCAAGAGTGATGTGGAAAGACAAGTAGATGGTTATAAACCCTGTACCCTTGTCAGTGTGAGAAAGGCCATCTGAATGATACCAGCTTCTGGGAGAGCCCTGTGTCATTTGCCTCTACATGGCATCTTTCCTTTGTATTTTTAGAAAATACTTGAGATAAATTCATCTGGGTTAGTGAGTTCTCTAGCTCCCTGGTTCCCCTAAGGTCAGAACCAGGCCTTCTAAGTACTTTGAATCCTCTCTCTTTACTGGTGCAGAATACTTCTTATCCCCTAACACAGACCCTATCCCAAATAGTCTCATTTACGTGTGTCTCTGGACTTAAGCTCTCCTGGAGGCAAACTCGTCCCTGTGATTTCAATAGTTTGCTTAACAGTTCTTACATACTTACCATATGCTATTTGCTAAAATATTTGTTGAACTGAGTGTTAGATCTGACAGTGAGAATCTCCTAAAGTTCTTGCTTTTTTACCAAGAACTAGGAAATTAAAGTACAGAAATGAGTGAGGTTGCTGAGTACAAGTTTGACACTAACTCAGGTTTTAAATTGTGCTCACCAAAGAATAGCAACAGTTTTGGGGGACATGCCCACACGCCTTACTCGCTGTGGGGAGCAGTGACTTAAATCCCCATTTTTACATCTGATGCACCCTCAGCCCCTGGTTTGCATTACTCACTAAGGAGTGTGGTAATTCTACTTCCATCCCTCAGAACAGAACTTCTGACCCATTTTCTGCCCACCTGTTGGGGCTGATAAGAATATAGTTTCTGCTGACTTGTCCTCACTTGATCCTTAGGGGGTCACATTTAGCTAACACTATACTGCCTTAATAGGGCCAGTCACCAAGTTCTACCTTTCACCTTCTCTTCTGATGTGTGGTAGGTACCCTGGGTGGGAGAGGTAAGTGGACTGTTCCCTTTCTTCTTTTTTATCTGCTATTTCAACATTTTTATCTGCTATTTTGACAAGTGAATGGAGTCAGGGGAATGGGAATTTAAATAAGAGGCCCCTCTCTTTGGCTCTCTGTGGCTGGAAGTCCTTATACTTTAATCTGTGCTCATACTGGAACAGTGCCCCACTTGTTGGGAAATGGGGAGTTTTTCTTCATTAAGACATTCACCCAATTAAAATAGTAACTTCCACTATTCCTCCTGATCTCTAATAATTCATATTGTCTACTTAATAGCTCAGGAATGAGTGATACTTTGTCTAAGATTTTTTGGTAAATTTACCTTTAGCATAAGTCACTAAAATAAATAAAATCATAGAAATGAGAATTATTTATCTTTCCTAAAAGTAAAATGTAGCCATTATCATTTGTTAATAAAAAATATATTTGCTGGGATAGGAGGTACAATTTTTTGATAATTTATTTCACAGAGAAGACAGAAACGTAACATTTTCCACCCAACAGAATTACAAAAGCAGACTACATTTCTACATAGACTGTCTTCTTACATATATTCATTCATGAATAGTAAAGTCGCTGGTATTTATTATTTAATAAGAAAGAGGGTCCTTGATCATGCTATTTCATCAAACCCTTTCAACAGTGGTTGGTTACTAAAGTAGTTTTCCTGTGACAACTGTACAAATAACCATAGGCTCAGAGGTTGAAAGCAACAGACATTTACTCTGTCCCATGTCTAGAGTCCAGAGATTTGAAATCAGAACTGAGAGCTGCCTTTCCTGTGGGAAGAGACTTCTTCCCTACTCCTTCCAGCTTCAGTTGGGTGTTAGCAAACCCCTCACACTCACTAAGACTATTTTTAATATTTTGTATGGACAAATAAAGATAGTGTGTATTTATTGTATATAACATAGCATTTTGAAGAACACATACATTGTGAATGGTTAGACCAAGCTTTTTAGTATATGTATTACCACACATATTATTTTTGTCGGGAGCACATTTAAAATCCACTTTTGGGCTGGAGAGATGGCTCAGTGGGTAAAGTTTTTGTTGTATAAGCGTGAGGACCTGAGTATGGATCCTCAGCACCCACATAAAAAGTCAGGTGTGAGAGTGTACTGTAACCCCAGCACTGGTAAGGTGGAGACAGGTAGATCAGGGCTCAATAGCTGGTGAGTCTAGCCTCAACAGCGAACTGTAGTGAGAGACCATGACTGAGAAAGTATGGTGGAGAACAGTAAAGACACCCAGTGTTGACTTATGATCACCACAGGCATACACAGCAGTATACACATGCACACTAGAATAGATGAATGAAAGAAGGAAGGGAGGGAGGGAGAGAGGAAGGGAGGAAGAAGGGAGGAAGGAGGAAAGGGGGGGAGGGAGGGAAGGAAGGAAGGATATAATCCTACTGTTTTTGAAAGGTAGTTTTCAAGAATACAGTACATTGTTATTGACTATAATCTCCATGTCATAAAGTATGTTTTTACTCTTCTCAGTGATTTTGAAAATATGGTACATTGTTATTAGCTATATTCACCATGTTATATAATAGACCTCTTGAACTCATTTACCTAACTGAAGTTTTGTATTCTTTGTCCAGTGCCTCCAAATCACTCCCTATGCATCTTACCCCTAATAGCTCTCTTCTGAGTTCCACTCTTTTAGAGTCTGCCTATAAGTGCAAATTTGTGATGTTTATCTTTCTGTTCCTGGCTTATTTTACATCCTTTAGGCTTATCTGTGTAGGCACAGATGACACTTTTTTTTCTTTATTTAAGGTAGGTAAGTGGTTGAATTCATAGTTACAGGCTTGAAAGCTTGGGTTCAATTTCCAGCATGAAAATGATGTGCTGACGATGACGACGATGATGATGACGACAATGTTGTTGTGCCTGATATATTTTTTAATAAAAACAAATATTTTATGGGGCTGAAGAGATTGCTCAGCGGTTAAGGGCACTGATTGCTCTTGCAGAGGACCCAGGTTTGATTCTCAGCACCCACATGGCAGGCACAAACCGTCCTTAACTCCAGTTCCAGGGGAATCCGATGCCCTCTTCTGACCTCCGTGGCATTGCACAACACGAGTGCACTCACACACATGCAGGCTATACACTCGTACACATAATAAGCAGTCAGTGCTCTTAACTGCTGAGCCATCTCTCCAGCTCCTGTGCCTGATATTTTTGTACGACTTTTTCTTGATGTATTCATCTTTTGATGAACACTTAGGTTAATCCTCTATTTGGGTTATTATGAATAGTGCTGCAGTGAACATGGGGGGGTGCAGATTTTGCTCCAACATATTGATTGTATTTTCTTTAGAAAATACTCTCATTAGTGAGAGTGCTGGATCAACTAGTAGTTCTATTTTAAATTTGCTAAGAAGCCTCCATTCAAGTTCCCTATGGATGTAACTAATTTTCATTCCCATACAGAGTATGTAGCAGTTACCTTCCCTCTGTGTCTTTAACACTTTTTATGTTGACATTCCTTGTGATTGCTTTGCTCTACTTTCTGCCTTTGTGGTCACCTTGTCTTTTCCTCTTTAGTTCTATGTCTTCTCCCTCGAAAGGACAGTTGTCCTTGAATTTGAGCCTACTTGGATAATCCAGGATGATCTCATTCAAAAATCTTAATTATATCTGGAAAGACTCCTTTTTTCAAATAGCTAATAGTCTGAGGGTCTGGGCAATAGGACATGGCATGTCTTTTTGAAGTTCTCCTTTCATGCATACAAGTAGATTCCCTTATTCTTAATTTATAGGGAGACCTCGAGTGAGTGAACCCTGGCATGGGCCAGGCTTTGACTAGGAGCTGCCTGTCCCTCTCCACCACCATAATGTGCTGTGCTCTTTCATTCTTCTCTTAATTTTAGACGGCTTGTTTTGAAGCACTGCCTGTATAACCTTGAGTTTTTTATTCACAGCTAGTCAGTTTTTGTTACTGATTATATGACCTTTGTTTTGGAAGGTTACATGTGTAAGAACTGCTGATGAATCTTTTAATGCAAGACAATTGTTACTTTGCAGTGGTTAACTCTAGCAGGAGAAAAGGCCCTGCTTTGACAACAGCATAGACTTGTTTTTCTGGTTTAGTGAAACTAATCAGAAACATCAGACTTCTAATCCTGACTTCATCATTTGCTGGCCTTGATGAGTGACTTCAATTCTGAGAACTTCAGTTTGTTTACTCATAAGTTAAAAATCCCGAGTTTGTATTTACTACTGTTTTTTTGTTTGTTTGTTTGCCATGGTGGAGTCAAACTCAGTGCTTCACACACTAGGCTAGCCCTCTATCACCAAGCTATTTGTCTAGCCCATTGACCTAGTTTAAAAGGTAAAGACTAAATATTTGGTAAGTACTTTGCTTTAATTAAGCATATGAAAAGTTTTAAAATATATTTCTACTCTATGAGATTTTTCAGGCCTCTAACCTAGTAATAAATTTATACTTGTAAAACAGGTCTTTATTTATATTATGGGTAAACAGAGCTTGCTCCTTTAAGAAAAAAATAATCTCAAGGACTTTCATTAACCATGTACATATATGGTATCTTTCTTGAAACCCAAGTGTTTACCTATTTGTGGTATTTCCCTCAACACACATTGGCATTATTGTTTGTGCATGCTTTCTCTCAAGAAAATATACCTCTGTGTGTGTCTGACACACAGACCAAAAACAGAAAAATTACAAGAAAGAATGATGCTCAGGTCAAGTCATTAGGTTACTGTACTTGTGGCATTTTGTGAGTGATAGTTCCTTCATAAGAAGATATTCTTATTAAGGTTGGAGGCCATTCCTTTTTAGGAATACAGTGTTCTAGTTTTGAATAATATTTCTTAGGCAGGAAACATAACCATCTTTCACTTTTATTTTTGTTTTTAATGGGTCTTTGTGAGACTGTTCCCATCCTGAGTGACCCTCTCAACCAACACAGTGGTGTGTCTTACCTCTGGTTATTGAGTTGCAGTGTTTGGACACTTCTGATATTTATAAGATTGTATTTTGGTTGTTTTGCCCTGATATGCCTTTTTTTTTTTTTTTTTTTTTAATGTGTAGGAGTCAAAAAAAAATGAAGCAATGAGTAATTGAAGGTTTGAGTAATTTGTAAAATGATTAATCTTCAAAGGCTGATTCACTTTACTCCAGATTTATTAATTCAAGAGAACCCATGCTTACCCCTCAACTGAATTGCTGCCCAATTCATTTTCCTGAATTGCAGCCAGACTAGCCAGAAAATTCTGACAGAGGAATGATCTTTTTTAGCAGAAGCATTTGATGATGTGTGGCTGGTGACCATTGGTTTCACACTGCCCTTAGCATATATTCTGACAGGCGTCCTTCTTCCTGTCCTTTAACGCCTTCTAAATGGTTTGGGGGGAGGTCTTTGTTCTTTTTTGGTTTTTGAGAATGGGTCTTATTGTGAGGCTCTGGCTGACCTAGAACTTTTATGTAAACCAGGCTGGTCTCCAATTCACAGAGATCCACTTGCTTCTGCCTCGAAAGTGCTAAGATTAAAGGTGTGCACTACCCTGCCTGGCAGGCTTTGTTCTTTCATCTGAGGGTTGTTGGAATATTAAATTCAGGCTTTTATTCTCTTCTGTTAATAACTTCCTGTCTTTTTAGTTCTCTCTACACTATTTCATTTTATTTTAACAAGGACCTTAGTCTCTGTCCAGGTAGTGCATTTCCAAGAAAAGCTAACACACTATTTTCATGAATTTCTTTCTAGCTTGTGCAAAGCAGATGCCAAGATATTATGATGCAAGAAATACTAAAACATAATTAAACATAAATACCATAACTACTATTGTTTGCAGCACAGGTACAGAGAATTTCTGGTGGACACAGTACAGTGTCACCTTAGTTTTTAGAATTCAAAATGTTTAGAGTTCCAAAAGAAGACATTTATGAAACTCCAAGTTATCACAGCTTGTCAAAGTCTGAGCTCTTTGACAGCTACTTTGCACTGTTCTGGCTAAGCTATGATGCCGCTGAGACAGCATACCAGGTATTCTGAGATGCGCTGGTGAGCTGGGGGAGAGCTGCATTGTCTTCTTGCACCTCAGTGTGTGGCAGCAGCTACAGCTTGTCAGCACAACAGCAAATGGTGGTGCCAAGTCTCTCAGACTTTTCATCTCTGATCCACTTATATACTGGAAAATAATTGAAAGGTTTCTACCAAATAATGCATGAATCTCCTGAAATGTCCTAATTGAGAATAAGTGTGTTTTACATACAGAAAAATAATCTATATAATACTACAGAGATGTCTTCAACTAAACTTTAACCTTCAAAAATAATACCCAGATAAAGATTTTATTAAATTATACTATTATATAAT
>NW_008339765.1:0-1230 GCF_000622305.1 Nannospalax galili
AGTATGTTGTTATTAAATAAATCATTTTTAAAAATTAAAAAAAATATATAACATAAATAAATCATTATTTGTGTGCACTTTCCACGGTGAAAGTGAATGATTAAATGCACAAAATATCAGAAACATATTTTTCATCATCCTCAGTTGTAACTAGATGAAAATATATCAAGGACATAATGATTTCTCCATAGCAAAATACTACATATACTGAATATTGGTAACAAAGACTAATGTCATAAATGAATTCACATATTAGCTTATTTAATCTAGGTTTCAATTACAAGAGCACTGCTTGCAAAGAGCATTCATACAGCTCAACTGCTGTGGTGTGTGGTTTTGATGGTGCTTATGGTAGAGACACAGCCTTGGGTAATTTGGTTGGCATAGAAGGGCTCTATTGTATCGATGTAAGTGATAAGTGAATTCAACTTTCTGGGAAATTCACATATTAGCTTATTTAATCTAGGTTTCAATTACAAGAGCACTGCTTGCAAAGAGCATTCATACAGCTCAACTGCTGTGGTGTGTGGTTTTGATGGTGCTTATGGTAGAGACACAGCCTTGGGTAATTTGGTTGGCATAGAAGGGCTCTATTGTATCGATGTAAGTGATAAGTGAATTCAACTTTCTGGGTATTGAAATATTTGTTTTGTTAGGGCTGCTACAAAAGAATCCAACATGCACTGCTGCTTGGAGGCAGGGACTGTGAAAGTTGGACTTTTTTTAATGCCGTTGAGCAGCTTTCGTGATGGGTTTGGATTCTTTGTAACCAAGGCAGAGCCTGCTAAACAGGAGCCTCACCTCTGGAAAGAAGGCACAGTATGTTCTCCGGCCTTTACGTTTTCGGAAATAACAGGAAAGGTGCATTCCGAGACTCTGATTTGCTCCTTCTAAAGGGGTGATATCATAGGTCAACAAGGATCAACCCCAGGGGCTTAGAATTCAGAGATGGGGAGACACGACACAACAGGACACATGACACAACACAACACATGCAGCTTGAAAACAAAGCAAGTTAGCAAGCTTGACTGTACAAATTGTGGGAGGTAAGCCAACCCAATATTCACTTTGATACCACAAAAACATAAAAGTAGGACATTTTCTACCATCAGAATAAATTTTAAAAAATCATCTTGCACTTTTTTTTCATTCGTCACATAGTTACTTTACAAAAGAATTTCAAAAGCATTAAAGCACCTTTGAAGAAACTTTTGACAATGAAAGAGGGAT
>NW_008339765.1:3790-22041 GCF_000622305.1 Nannospalax galili
ATGAAAACCAAGAACACAAGGAAGCTAGGACAGAAGGAAGGAAGGAAGGAAGGGAGGGAGGAAATAAATTAAGACACAAAGGAGAGAAAGAAAGAAACAGAAAGAATTAAAGAATATCTAAGCTATAAAACTCCATGTCATTATTAAATCAATATAGATGTTTCTCAAAAGCTTAAAGATAGGCTTATGCCTTTAATCCCAGCACTCGGGAGGCAGAGGCAGGGGGATCCTCTGTGAGTTCGAGGCCAGCCTGGTCTACAGAGTGCATTCCAGGCAGCTGGAGCTACAGGGAGACCCTTTCTCAACTCCCCCAACCAAAAAAAAAGCTTATCATATGACATAGCTATGTGACTCTGGATACACGATAAAAGGCTCAGTGTCCTACCACAGAGATATCTGCACAACCATGTTTATTGCTGCTCTGCTCACAATAGCAGGAAATAGAACCAGGCTAGCTGACTGCAAACTGCTGAAGGGAAATCAAATTGTGGTAAATTTAAGTAATGGAATTTTACTCAGCTGTTAAAAATCGAATTATCAAATCTGGAGAGAAAAATATGGAATTGGATAAAAAGATATTTAGGGAGAAGACTCAGGCCCAGACAGAACAATGCCACATATTCTCTCATCTATGTGGATCATACCTTTGAAACGATGGCAATAACTTGGGAGCTATTGATCATGTCAAGTTTCTATACTGAACTCAGGCCAAGCCCTTCTTTTCTTGAAAATATGAAGTAGGTTTCCTTTTTAAGGTTATCCATTGCAGAATATTTCCCCAAAGCAGTTTTATTGCTATGCTTCTCATATGAATCACACTCACCGTGGAAACGATTCACTTCGAACTTTGGTTTACAGGGATCTCCATCTGCTCTTGGAGCCAGGGGTCTACTCTTTAGCTGTTTGTCCTCTGTTTAAGGTGTGTCTGTATGTCCATGAGCTTCATTTTCTAACTAATACATTATAAAATGCTTACGAGTACATTCCAATTTTTAAACCCAAGATGAGTGAATTAGCCAACACAAAATATGCATGCTGACTCTGCTATTTTCTAGGTAATTACCCCTTAATAAAAACTACTAAGCAGAATTCTCTTTATGTTAGGAACACAGTAGAACAGACTATTAAAAATTAAACAGGATTTGAAATGTTGAATGAAATATTTACTGGTCTTTTATACAAAATATAATTTAGCTTAGTAGAGGTACAGAAGAATGAACAGAAGTTGAGGTAAAAAGCTTGAAGGAAACAGAGTAGAAAGTACACAATGTCCTGATCCCTGGCGTGCCAAAGATAAAACATGAATACATATTCTAGAAAGATGTGCCCCTGTCAAGAGTCTTCTCTGACAACACAAATCTGTGTCATTTTGTTTTCCAGCATAATACAATCTGTTCTGAGGAGTCCTCACCCTGTGTTCTCCTCAAACCCTTCCTACCCTAACTCCATGAAAAATAAACAATAACGAAAACAAAAACAAAAGTTTCACTCACGTAACATGGAGACTCCCAACAGAATGGGGCAGAAACTAACTCAAATTGTATTTCTGAGCACCCAAGCAGATGCTAGATAAATAGGAACAATGAAGATGTGGAGCCACCAGTCAGTTAACCTGCATTTCTCAGCACCTGAGTTATAAAGGACAGAGGGAAAAATGTAGGTTGCCATGCTTCTTCAACATGTTGACTTCTCTTTTCATATATGACAGAAGAGTTGCTACTGGGTTACAGCCATCTCATGACATTTCAGTCTGATATTGTCCGGGAAAAGACATGCTAGGAAGGTGACTTATAATTTGATGTACATTACAAGGTAGTCAGAAATACATATGTTCTTTATAATTATATGATACAATATCAAGGAATAAACAGTTCTCTTAATTGTGGATGTTGTGTGAAAGTTTCAGATTACAAATAATTTCAAAGTTGTTTCTCTGGGTGGTGATTACTGGAATATATTACAGGATATTGAGGAGTTCTGTGATATATCCAAACAAAATGTTTAATTAAACTGAAGTTCTCTGTCCTTAAGAACTGCTTGAATTTATAAGTAAAGATAGACATGATGAGGTTGAACTCCTGAGTGCTACCAAGATTTTTAAAAATCATCACAAAATCTTAGAACACGGAATTTGCTTAGGACGACAAATGCAGAATTCTGGGACAGCAGGAAAATACATTATAACCAACTATCTTGGTAAGCTCTAATATTTGTTCTAGGTATCCAGAGTATTGAATCCTTTAATAAAAATAAATATTTAGGAAGGAGATGGGGAAATGACTCAGTGGTAAGAGCATTTGCTGTGTAAGCATGAGGACCTAAATTTGAATCCCTAGCATCCAAATAAAAGTCTTTGAATAGTTACATGTGCCTATAAGGCCAGTGCTGTGAAAGGGCAGAGATGGGTTCCTGGGCCTTGGTAGCTACTAGTCAAGCTCTAGGTTGAATGAGAGACCCTGTTTCAAAGAAATACAACACTAAACAACAGAACAAGACACCTGGCATCCTTTTCTGGCTTATGGGAACACACCCACATATATGTATGCATATGCTGCACAAACACACCACATGCATAACA
Source organism: Nannospalax galili (assembly GCF_000622305.1). Taxonomy (NCBI): domain Eukaryota; kingdom Metazoa; phylum Chordata; class Mammalia; order Rodentia; family Spalacidae; genus Nannospalax; species Nannospalax galili. The sequence continues at coordinate 6,369 of NW_008339765.1, forward strand.
TACACATGCCCCACACACTTGTACACAAAGTGAATGAATAAAATGATTATCTATTCTAGCTTATAGGCTATTATTAAAAAATTATTAAGTACATGAATAATGGACCAGCAAGACAACTCAGAGGGTAAAACCCTTGACACCAAGTCTGATGACTAAGGTTTGATTCCCAAAGACCAAATGGTGGAAGACAAGAATTGATTTCCACTAGTTGTCTTCTGACTTCTGCATGTGTGACATGGCAGAATACACACACACACACACACACACACACACACACGCACATAAATAAATGAATAAAAGAGAATAAAATTGTAAATGAAATGAAATGAATATAAGTGAATAAAATTATAAATGAATAAGTGAATAAAATTATAAAGAATGAAGTCTATATAGTTATAGATTATAGTTATACTTATTTAGTTAAGACATAATTTTGGTAGTGGTAGCTCCAATTTTCAACCTAACTTTTACTAATTATCTCCCTGTTATACACTGTCTCCTAATTGTGTGTTTCTGTGTGAAAACTGCTAATCTGGATTAGAAAGGTTCTTGGCAAATTTTGCTGAACTTGTTAATTCTGAAGAGTATGCAATGCAATGCATTTGATTTTATGTGATAAATACACCTGTAGTTAATTAACTTGAGACAACAATGACTATTCTCATTTGCATAAGCCCCTAACCCCAGATACTTAAATTATCAGTCTTTCATCTCTGTTACATGAAGCATTTGAAATTTCCAAGAACATTTTTTGCATACTGTATTAGTTACTTTTCTGTTGCTGTGATAAAACACTGTGACCAAGGGAACTTATAAAAGGAAGAGTTTATTTGAGCTTATGATTCCAGAGGAATCAAGTGTCCATCACAGTGGAGCGGTATGGAGGCAGGAGGTGGCTGGAGCAGAAAGAGGAGTGCTCATATCTTCAAGCAGACACAGAAAGCAGAGGATGGCTGGATATCTGACAAGGATTAAGAACTCTTAAAGCTGTGGTATAGGAACACACTTCTTCCAGCAAGGCTATACCTCCTAAAACCTCCCAAAACAGTGTCACGTACCAGGGATAAAATGTCCATATACTTGGATCCTCTGGAAGTCACTCTAATTTAAACCACCACATATATAGAAAACTTTCAAGTAAGATGAACATAAAATAAGCAGAAATAATACAGTGTTTGCATACACAAGTTTCCCATGTATTTAAAATCATCTTTGGAGCTGGAGAAATCATTCAGCAGTTAAGAGCGGGTACTGTTCTTGCAGAGGACTTCTCAGCACCCACTTGATGGCTCACAACAAATCTGTAACTCCAACACCAGGGGATCCATCCAAGGCCTCTTCTGGCCTTCCAGGTACCTGCATGCTTATGGTACACAAACACATACACACACAAACACATGCACACAGACACAAATAAATAATAAATAAATAGATAATGAAATAAATACTTTAAAATAATCTCTGGATGACTTACAATATCTAAAATAATATAAAAACTATATTGGACAGATGACATACTGCATAGTTTAGGTAATGCAGATACAATTGTTTCTGGTGTTTCTGATCCATGGTTGATTTGATGCATGAATATAGAAACTAATCACATACAAGTTCAACTCTATAATTACTGATTGTAATTCTAAATTAATCGTAATTCTTTTGTGAGAGATTCACAAAGTACATCTAAGATTCATTTATCCTGACTAAGCAAAGTTCCTATCAACATTTAAAAGAAAAAAGACCAAAAAGTCATAAGATGGACAGACCAGTTGAGAAGAGGAAGGGGCACAGTGGGAGCTGAAGGAGGACAAGGGATGATAGTGGTGGGAGTGGACTATGTCCAGAATACATTATATACATGGGTGAAAATACATTGAAATCCATTATATATAAATAAGATATGCTAAACATTTACAAATTCACTGCACTTGACCTCAGGAACAGAATCTAGGATAAAATAGGGGATCACTACAACAGATGCAGAAAAGGACGACAAGTTGATGAGGAGGAGGAGGAGGATAATGGTTCATTTTAGTGGTCAACTTGATTGAATCTGGAGTCAACTAGGAGGTACACCTAAGTTTGACTGAAGACATCTGCCCAAATCATAGAGTTCACATTGTTCTGAAGGCTGAAATACTGGGCACTTTCCCCTAAAGGTTTCTTACTAAATATTTCACAATCACAAGATTTCTTATCTCAAGTTCGACTTCTACAAATTTAAGCTACAGAAAACTAAAATAATCATCTTATATTTTTCTTTAAAATATTCTGAAATGAACACTTTAACCACAGTCATACAAAATATTGAACTAAAACGTCAAAATAAATGAAATAAAAAACCATGCAAATAAATAAAAACTAATGTTCAGGAAAGATTAATAGAGTAGACACTCTATATCCTTCAAAAGAGTAGAAATGGAAAATAAATATTTATTTATCATATGCCAATGGTTAAACACAGATATAAGAGAAACCAAAGTAGAAAAAATAAAAGCTAATGAGGAGTCTAACAGAAATGTAGGGTAGGGGCTTGGAACAACTCTCAGTGGTAAAGCATTTTACTTCATATGTGCTAAGGTCTGTGTTCAAATCCTAATACTATTTCCCCAAGTTTGAGTAAATTATCTCTAAATAAAGTTTAAAATATTTCAGACCCGATGCCTTTGTAGACATACACAAGTGCCAAGGATCCAAGTGCAACTGATTATGGCTAGTAATAATCAGATACATACAGATTAGAGTTGCATGTGCCAACATCTCAGTGTTAGTAGCAAAAAAAATAAGTCTTTCTGCAAGGAACAATATATTATAAAATGAAATGGAGATCTTTTTTAAGGGTTAAAACTCATTCAATTTTATTTCTTACAGGGCTTATACTGAGTTCAATATTGTATAACTGTATTAATTCAACTGTGAACCTAGAAACTTACAACCACTTGTGAAAGAGATGTACTCTTGCTCTGGAGTGTGTTACTGAATATGTTAAAGCGGTAATGAAATGCTTCTTCTAATCATGTAGTTATTAAAAATTTAAAAAATATTTTAGCCATCTGAGAATAATTAGGCTATTTCATCAAAGGGGTTAAAATATAACTCAACCATTCAAAAATTATCCAAATTGGTGGATTATATAACTGACTTGTGTTCAGGAACAATGAATAATTCTGTTATCATAAATAGTCAAATATTAAGTGTAATAAAACAAATTTCTCCAATTTTTAAAGCTTGCATACATTTATCATCAAATTGGTTAAAAGAAATATAGAAAGTAAATAATAAATCAAGTGTTTACTTAACTATGAATTCCAAATTTTCAAATGGGCCTCTGACTTACATATAAACTCACAGAGCCTCTAACTCTCCAACCACCAGTGTCCTTGTTCTCCATACACTGCTCCTCTCTAGCCAGGAATGCCCCTCACCTGAGTGCTCGCCTCTGCATGTTGGCAGCTGCCCCCAACTCAACCTCATGAGTTTCAATTCCTTTCTAGCCTATAAATCTTTCCCAACGATCTAATCATGCAATCTGATGGAATTAGGGGTCTCATGATCTCCAAAGTCCAACGTTGGTCCACTGCCCTCTTAAGCACATCCTGTGTGTGTGTGTGTGTGTGTGTGTTTGTGTGTGTCTGAATACCTGTACCTGAGAGTGTTTATATATGTTCCTGTGTGTATGCTTGTGCATGTGCATGTTTGTATATGCATGTGTGCATATATGTCTGTATGTGTCTATGTGTATGCATGTATGTGTGTCTATGTTCACCTTTGAATGTCTTTGTGTGTGTGTTTATGTGTTTCTGTATGTTTCTTCATGTTTCTTTGAGTGTTTGTACATGTGTGTATATATGTATGTTTGTATGTGCATGTCTACGTGTGTAAATGAGTCCATGTGTCTGCCTATGTGTGTTTATATGTGTTTGTGAAAATGACGTGTGGACTGCCTCCACTGCATGCTGTCTGCATATATGACTAATAAAATGCTCACAATGTCTTCTATCTACTGCTGAGTGCTATCTCTTCAGCTATTTGCTAGTATAAAAGATGGGGTGTCCCTCCTAGACTAACAATAAGAATAGAAGGTGTTCAGTGCACTAAAAAAATCTGGTGCTAAAACATCTAAGTAAAAATCAGCCAATTTAATCTAGTAATGCATCAAAATACACAGAAATGCATTCAAAGAACATATAGTATGACCAGGATGGATCAAGTCTAGAAATTGAATAGAGGTTGAGTGTAAGGAAATCCATAGTTACATAACCTAAATATAGACAAAGAGACTGCATGAAGTTATCACTGGAAAAGAACATGTTCTACATACAAAATAAGTTAGAATAATATAAGAATTAACTTTTCCAAAATCAAGCATATATATATATGGGTATGGCCTGCATAGGCCAAAAGATGGTCCCCTGGGGCTGGAGTTACAAGCAATTGTGCCATCCATCATAGGTGATAGGAACAAGAACTCTGGTCCTCTGCAAACACAGCAAGCACTTCTAACCACTGAGCTATGTCTCCACCCAAGGTTGTGTTTATAATAGAAAATCAAAATTATCAATCAAATTGTATCCATAATCTTGCAAAGAATTTTGCTGTAACTTATACAGTTCAAGTAGTTTCCAATATTCTAAATATTCAATGGAAAGAGAAAATGAGATAAGAATAGGCAACATTGGAATACAGAAAAAATGGTCCTATTTTACTAGTGATTTATAAAACCCAACTGATGCTAGTTAATCATTAATAGACCTGTAAACTGACTAGTCAGAGGAAGCATACTATTCCATATATTGCATTTCTCTATACACTAAGATAAAGCCAACAATCTAATGAGAATCTCCAGATCTGTGTGGCAACAGCCATCACAGAACATCTTTGCTGTAGAATCAGCTCATCTGATTGAACTTCAAAATATTATCACCTAAATTTAGCAAAATATTCAGTTACTCTTGCTTTACATGCATTGGAAAGCATCATGAGCTGATATAAAGCTGACCTTTTATTTCCATAAGCATGCTGTGGCATGTGTGCACAAATACACTGTCACATACACACCTGAGAAAACATAAGACCTAAAAGGCAAAGATGACTATAAAAATTTTGTAGTCCATATAACCAATCAGGAACATTTTAGATAAATCTCTCCATACTACACAAAAAATAGAATCACTGAAATATGATAATACAAGGAAATATGAAAAATCTGGAAACTACTACAGAAATTTAAAAAGTAGGTAGGGATACACCCCATTAAAAGACATTGATGACAGATGATTGAGAAAATTTCCACATTACTGAATAAATAATTTATTCTGACAGCAACTATTTCCAGTAAAACACATGAACTTAATCGCAGGCCATTCCACATCCCTGAACAGTCTCGAGACCATCACTAGACAATTGTAGAGAGAAAATATAAAAGGAATTTTTGCATTTTGATGTGTAATGAACAAGTAAAAGATTACCCATCAAATCAACAATATATTGAAGAATGTGAAATAATTTGCACAAAAATATCAAGAATTTTCGGAAAAATTGAAAAATAAAAATCTCCCTTTTTGTTAGATATTATCCTATATAGTTCATCAATAATTAAATTTTAATAATTCAAATATTAATATTTCAATATAAAGTATAGATTTGGAACCATATACACGGAAGTTTTTTTTTTACTCATTTATTCTATGTACATATGTGTGACTGCATGAGTTTATGTGCATCATGCATGTGCACTACCCACAGAGGCCAGAAGAGAGCATCATATCCCCTTGAAGCTGGAGTTACAGGCAGCTGTGAGCCAGGTAATGTGTGTTCTGGGAACTGAATTCAGGTCCTCTGCATGAATAGTACAAGCTCTTAACCATTTCTCTAGGTGCTACATATGAGTATTACAGTATATAATGGCATGGTTTAAGTTTCATAAGGAACAGATTATCCAATATATCAGTACCTACTTAAACTGAAAGTTAATATTATAACCCAAAGAGTGGATAACTGTACTTACATCAAATGTTTTAAATGTATGCACTGAGAGAAATATAAGAACTGGGCTAGTCAAAATGCTGAAACTATAAGGGAAAATAATACATTTAACTATGCAAAACTTAAAAGCTCCCATGTATGAAATATATCAAGTTTAAGTCAAGTAACAGATTAGAAAAGTTAGATTAGAAAATATATTATGAAATATATTCATAGCAAGGGAACTATAATATACAGAGTGACCTATTATAAGTCAGTAAGAGAAAGACATACGATACCCGAGAAAATCTGGATGAAAGCTACAGACAGGATGGTGGATGCCCAATAGTAACATAACAATGACTAAGATGGAATAGGGAAAATTGTGCTAGATATTTGTCTAGAATTTTACATTTATCCTCAACATCCCCTCCTAAGCTAGATGCTATTTATTTCTCCCATTTATACATGGAAAAGGCAGGACATGAAGGGTTAAATATTGTACACTCTCCCAGGTAGGAAGCAAAGAAGCTCTGGCGAAAGCAAGAGAAATCCAGCCTGGATAAAGGGTTAGCAGGTAAAAGAGCTTTCTGGAAGCCAAATGACCTGAGTTCAATCCCCAGTACACTCACCAAGGAAGCAGAATTGACTCCCAAGAGCTGTCTTCTGGCCTCCATACCCACAAGCCACTCCTCCCCATACTTACACACAAAAAATAAATTAATGTAGAAACACAGGTTCTGATCACACTGTGTGATCCTGAGTACACTTACACAGCCTTATAAGCAAGTGAAAATTGAGGTCTATCCCCAAGTGATGCTGTCAAAATATCACCAAAAATGAACCATTTAATAACTATGAACATGAGGGGAAATTGATGGTTTTACAAACTAATATCATATTGCATTATAATATTTGTTCTACTGAAATGTAGATTGATATTATTTAGTAGACTATGCAATTATTAATATTATGATAGAATCTTCTGAGAAGAGGTAAGAAGTTAAAAGGGCAGAAATATTGATGCTGGGCATGGTGGTGCATGCAACACTCAGGAAGCAGAGGCAGGCAGATCTCTATGAGATCAAAGCCAGCCTGGTTTACATAGTGAGTTCTAGGTCAGCTGGGACTATGGAAATACAGGGAGACACTTTCTCAAAAATACCAAAGTGCAGGGGAGGGGCAGGGAGGCAGAATTATTAGTGTCAATCTAGGGCAATTTCTGTTTTCTATGAATTTTCTACTAAATTTTCATAAACCTATCACAATAGCAACAATGTTTTGCTTAAATGGAAGAGGAGTTTATTATATTCACTACTTTTGTTTTAATTTTTGCTTAAAATTTTAAAGCTCCTAGTTATACAAAATAAATGAGATTTTGTGTGGTTCCTTGCTTGCCAAATAGCTTTTAGTAAAACAGTCATTGATTTCAGAAAGTCTTTAGCAATATGCTTTATTTCCAATTAATCTTTACAAATCTAGGGGGAGCTAAACTATCTTGTCTGATGCTTATATTACAAATGGGATAAACAGATTTTCAGCAGTGACACAGAAGGGTGAAAAGCTAGAATCAAATGGCACATGGATGAGTGTGATAATGCCACCTGTTCTTGCCCTGTACCAGCTGCTGACCCAAACCCTCCTCTAACTTTGCTAGGAAGAATGTTAACAGAAGCATGCTCTTTAATACCTGCTCCAAAATTTCAAAATTCAGTTGCATAGAATCACTGTGTCATATAGACACAGAATTAAGAACTCAAAATGTAAGCTTAGAATAGTACTATTATTGAAAAACTTCTGAATTCCATCACTACACAGACACAGGAAGACTAACATAAATTATCAGGTGTTTTTCTACCACCATTAAGTACAGACATGCTTAATATGTGTGATGTCAACTATAAATCTGAGATGCTGTTTTAGGCTGCTTAGTAACAGCCCAACTAACATTCTTTTTTTTGAGACAGGGTCTCTCTGTAGCCCCAGCTATCCTGGAACTCACTATGTAGACCAGGCAGGCCTTGAACTCACAGAGATTCACCTGCCTCTGCCTCCCGAGTGCTGGGATTAAAGGTGTGTGCCACCACGCCAGGCAACATTCTTTTTAAAAAAAAAAAAAAATTATTGAATTTTTGTGTATTTCACACAGAACCTCTAAATCATCTTTTTAAAAAAATATTTTTTATTTTTATTTTATGTGTATGAGTGTATTGCCTGCATGTATGTGAGAGCACCCATGTTGTGCAATGCCGTAGAGGTCAGAAGAGGGTTTCTGATTCCCCTGAACCTGAAGTTAAGGATGGTTCATGGCCACCATGTAGGTGCTGGAAATCGAACCCAGGTCCTCTGCAAGAGCAGTCAGTGCTCTTAACCACTGAGCCATCTCTCTAGTCCGCTTAATCATCTTTATACCCCCTTTCCAATTGTCCCCCTTCCATACCTCCACCACTTGAATTCATACATTCTATCGTTTGTGTTAAGGCCTCTCATGTTGTTAGTAGCCCCAGATGACCGTCAGTGCAAGTTCATCCATTGAGGTCCAGTTAGCCTATCTAGTATCTTTCCCTTTAAGAAGATCACCTCTGCTTCACCTAGCAGTAATCAGCTGTCAACTATTCTTTGAATAAGACTGGGGTCTGCTGCTCATTTCCACAATTCTGTGCTGGTGTTATGCTTGAATTTGCATGGGTCGTGCATAAGCACACAACATTGCTGTAGATGCCTATGAGAAAAGTCCCAGGACCCTGTAGAATTCTATTTCTGTAAGATCATACACCTCCTCCCTGGCTTTTATAATTTTTCCACCCCTTCTTCCACAATTGTCCCTGAGCCCTGAGTGGGTGGAGTTTAATAAAGGAGTCTTAACTAAGGACCCACATTCTGTAGACTCTTATTCTCTGTTTTGACCCTTTGTGACCTTTTGTTTTCCTGGTCCTCTATTACATCGGGGAGCTTCATGGATGAGAATTCAAAGATGTGTTAGTGTTCTCTTCACCCCTTGTTCTTTGTTCCTTGAGCCATAGATGTAGAGGCTGCATTGTAGATGCGCCAATTAGGCTTGGGCAATTCACAGACAACCTCTGTGTATGACACATTGTGGAACTCTGTAATCTCTGTCTGTTGAAAAAGAAGGTTCTTTGATGGGTGGTACCTGGGATACTTGTCTGTAAATTTAAGGATCCATATTTTGCATATAATAGGAAATTGCATTTGCCTAGGGGTGTGACAGCCTTGGAGTTTTCTCTAAGATCTATGACCTCTCCAGCCATGTGTATTTGGCTATGTTTATAGTACCACACATAAGTTTACTCCCATTGAGTGGGCTTTAAGTCCAATTAAGCAGCTGTTGGTTACTCCCAAGATAAATGTGCCACTACTACACTAATGTCATTTGCTGTGCTTGTCATTGATGCTGTTTTAGGCCTTGAAACTAGGGCTGGACCATCAACTGGTGTTCTCTTACAAGCTTGCATAGGGCTTTCCAATGCTATCAGAGCTAGCCTTCAGGGTAGATGGCTTCCAAGTCGGTTCCAGGTTCATTGCTCCAAATCCTGTGTCTGAAGCATGCCCTGTCTTCAGCAATAGGGGCCTGCCTTCGAGTTCTGGGAGGCAATTAAGGGTTATTGAAATAACTTGTGTAATTTTGGTTGTCTCTTGGGCTACCTTGACCAACAATTCAAAAGGTTTCTCCTGTTGGTACTGTTTCTTGTTATGTAGCCTTTGGTTATGCACTCATGTAGAGATTTTTTTTTTTTGTCTTTTTGAGACAGCGTCTCCTTGTAGCCCCAGCTGTCATGGAACTCACTATGTAGACCATGCTGGCCTCGAACTCACAAAGATCCACCTGCCTCTGCCTCCCAAGTGCTGGGATTAAAGGCATGAGTCACCACTAGCTAAACATCATTTATATCTCCTCTCTTTCTCCCTGTCTTATCCTCCCTCCCTGCTCTTCACATTTAAAGGGTCCCCACTTTCCACATTTCTTCCTTGGTAATTCCTGATTGCTATGGTACCACCTCTCTTGAGCTCCTTCTACTCCTTTATCTCCATAGTTCCTTGTATAGCTCTCCTCCCCCTCCTATTTAACTGCCCCTATTTTATACATTTCTCCCTGTTTCCTACTGTTCTTTTAGGTTCCTTCTTTCCCTTTAGCTTCCACTTTCCTGGTTTCTGCATTTACATCAGGATATACACTTACTTATAAGAATTTGGTGCTAGGATCCACAAATGTGGGAGAACATACGTCTTGTTTTTATGAGTCTGTGCTACTTTACTTTATATAACAATTTCTAGTTCCATCCATTTACTTTCAAATTCATTATTTCATCTTTCTTCACCACTGAGTAAAACTCTCTTTTGTAAATGTCCAACATTTTTGGTATCCATTCATCAGTTGAGGGAAACTCATGTTGCTTCCATCTCTTAGCTATTGTGAAAAGAACAGCAACAAACATGGTTGTAAAAGTATCTTTGCAACAGAATGAGTCCTTAGGATATATGCCAGGGAGTGGCATAACATATTCATATAGTTGATTTATTTTTAATTTTCTAAGAGTTCTCCACACTGTTTTCCATAGGGGTTGCAAGAGTTTGCAAACCCACCAGCAGTGAATGAGTGTTCCCTTTTCTCTACCAAATCCTTGCCTGCATTTGCTATCATTTGTTCTCTTGATCTTACCCAGTCTGACTGTGGTAAGATGAAATCTTAAGGTGGTTTTAATTTGCAATTCCCTAATTACTAATGATATTGAACACTTTTTAAGATGTTTCTTAGCCATCTTTATTTATACTTTTGAGAACTCTCTGTTTACATCTTTAGTCCATCTCTTAGTTGGGTGATTTGTGTTTTTTTGATTCTTTGTTTTTTGAGTTCTGTATATATTCTGGATGTTAAATGTCTTTCAAATGTGTTTCTGGTAAAGATTTTCTTCCAATCTGTGGGGTTTTTCTTCACTTTCATGGTTGTTTCTTCTGCTGTACGGAAGATTTTTAGTTCATTGAGGTTCCATTTGTTGATTGTTGACCTTAATTCCTGAGAATCTAATGTCTGGTTTAGAAAGTCTTTTTTTATACCTATGTATTGTAGGTTATTGCTGATGTTTTCTTTTAACAGTTTCAGAGTATCAAGTTTCACATTGAGGTCTTTGGTACTTTTGGAGTTGACTGCTGTGCAAAGTAAAAGATAAGGGTCTAGTTTCAGTCTTCTACAGGTGGAGATCCAGTTTTGTCAGCCCCATTTGTTGAAGATACTGTCTTTCCTCATTGTGTGCTCTTGGAACCTTTGTCAAATGTCAAGTTGTTGAAAATGTATATACTCATATTTGGTCTTCAATTATGTTCTATTGATCTATGTCCCTATTCTTGTGCCAGTACCATGATATTTCTAATAACTATAGTTCTGTAATATAGTTTAAGATGCCCCCAGCATTGGTCTTTGTATTCAGGGTTGCTTTGGCTATACGGGGTCTTTTGTGTTTCCATATGAGCTTTAGGACTTTTTTTCTAATTCTGCGAAGAAATGTCATGGGGATTTTGATTGTGATTGCATTGAATCTCAAAGTGGCTTTTGCTAGGATGGTCATTTTCACAATATTAATTCTTTCAGCCCATAAGCATGGGAGGTCTTTCCTTCTGGTGGCTTCATCAATCTCCAATTCTTTAGAAAGCTAAATGAGATAAAAAGACACTTAGCTTTAAATTTGTCATTGTGGAGAGCTTTGATATCCTTCATTAGGTTTCTGAGGGTTTTTTTTTTTTTTTGAGGCTATTGTGAATGGAAGGGTTTCCTTGTACTCTTTCTCTAATTGCTTGTCATTGGTATCTAAAAAGGTTACTGATTTTTGTCGATTAATTGTGTAACCTGCCACTTCACTGAAAGTGTTAATCATTTCTAGGAATTTTCTGGTGGGAATTTTTGGGATCTCTTAGGTATAATATCATATCATGTGCAAAAACGATAATTTGACCTCTTCTTTTCCAATTAATACTCTTTTAATTTCCTTCTCTTACTGCTCTAGCAAGAGTTTAAAGGACTATGTTGAAGAGGAGTGAAGATAGCGGACAGCCTTGACTGGTTCCTGATTTTAATGGAAAAGTTTCCAATTTTTTTTTTCCATTTAGAATGATGTTGGCTGTATGTTGTATGTAATTTTAATTATGTTGAAGTATGTTACCTCCAGTCCAATTCCCTTTAGGATTTTTATCATGAATGCATACTGAATTTTGTCAAAGACCTTTTCTGCATCTACTGAGATGATCATGTACATTTCCTCTTTGAGTCCTTTAATATTATTTTTTTGTAAATCTATTTTGTTATTTCTATTTTATGTGTATGTGTGCATTGCCTGCATGTAGGTAAGTGCACCCGTGTCATACAATGCCTGTGGAGGACAGAAGAGGCAGTTGGATCCCCTGGAACTGAACTGGAATTAGGGACAGTTTTCAGCTGCTATGTGGGTGCTGGGATTCAAACCTGGTTTTCTGCAAGAACAACCAGTGTTCTTAATCACTGAGCAATCTCTACAGCCCCCTTTTATATTATTTATGGTGTTTACTGACTTATGTATATTGAACCATCTCTGCATCTCTGGAATAAAGCCTACTTGCTCATGGTGGATGTTCTTTATGATATGTGTCCATATATCGTTGGCAAGTATTTTGTTGAGAATTTTTGTGTCTATGTTCATTAAGGATATGGGTATTTAGTTTTCTTTTTTTGATTGATTCTTTACTTGGTTTTGGTATTAGAGCGATGCTGGCTTCATAGAAGAAATCTAGGAGGTCTCCTTTTTTTCTATCTTTTTGAATAATTTAAGTAATATTGGTTGCAGATCTTCTTTAAATGTCTCATAGAATTCGGATTTTAATCCATCCGGGCCTGGGAATTTTTTTAGCTGGGAGGTTTTGTATTGCTGTTTCAGTTTCCTTGTTTGTTACACATCTATTTAAACTGTTGCTCTGCTCTTGGTTTTGCTTTGGTGACTCCCATGATTTTAGATATTTATCTATTTCTTGTAAGTTTTCAAATTAATAGAGTATAGGTTTTTAAAATATTCCCTTACAATATTCTGGATCTTTTTGGTGTCTGCTTGATGTTTCCTGTTTCACCTCTGATTTTGTTGATTTGGATTTGTTCTTTCTTTCTATTGGCTCATTGGTTTAAGTGTCTATCTTGTTTAGCTTTCCAAAGAATTAGCTCTTAGACTTATTGATTCTTTGTACTGCTTTCTTTGTTTCTATTTCATTAATTTCTGCTCTGATTATTGTTATTTTTTGTCATCTGTTGGGTTTGGGTTTTATTTGTTCTTGCCTTTCCAGAGTCTTAAGTTGCAATGATAAGTCATTTATTTGTGCTATTTCTGATTTTTTTTTAATGTAGGCATTTAGAGGTATAAACTTCCCCCTTAGAACTGCTTTTAAACTGATCCAGAGATTTTGTTCTTTTATCATTTTCGTTTAGTTCCAGGAATAATTTTATTTCTTTCTTAATTGCTTTTTTGACCCATTCATCATTCAATAGTGTGTTGTTTAATCGCCATGAGTTACTAGAGCTTCTTTTGGTGTTGATTTTATGCTTTATTGAATTGTGGTCTGATAGAATGAATAGAATTATTTCAATTTTTTGTATTTTTTGAGGGATTTTGTCTCTCAGCATATGGTCAATTTTAGAGAAAGTTCCATTGTTTGCTGAACTGAAAGTGTATTCTTTGGTATTTGAATAGAATACTTGATAGATGTCTGCTCAGTCCATTTGATGTATGGTATCATTTAATTCAAATGTCTCTCTACTCTTTATCCAGTTTCTTGTCTAATGGGGAGAGTGGGGAATTGAAGTTCCTTACTACTACTGAGTTTGAGTTAATCTGTGTCTTAAAGTCCTGTAGTATTGTTTTTATGAAGCTGGGTGTACCAGAGTATGATGGGTATATGTTCATGATGGTAATATCTTCTTGGTCAATTGTTCCTTTGATCAGAATGAAGTCACCCTCTTTATCTCTTTTGATTAGTTTTAGTTTGAAGCCTTTTTTGTCAGATATTAGAATTGCAACACCTGCTTGTTTCTGAATGTCATTTGCTTGGAACATTCCTTTCTATACTTTCTCTTTAAGGTAATGCCTGTCCTTCGAGGTGAGATGCGTTTCTTGCAGACAACAAAAGGATGAATTTTGTTTCTTAATCCATTCAAATAGCCTCTGTCTTTTGACTAGGGAGTTCAGTCCATTGATATTTAAAGTTATTATTGAAAGATATGTGTTGGTTGTCATCATTTTGATTTGTTTGCATTTGTGCAAACAGAATATATATTATATATTCAGAATATATAATGTTTTCACAATTATACCTTCATTTAGTTTCTTTCGGTTGCCACTTGAGCATAATTGTTCCATTCTCCATTCTTTGTATTTCTTCAAGTATTCTTTGAAGGACTGGTTTTGTGGACATGTATTCGTTTAGGTTATTCATGGGATGGAATGTTTTCTTTCCCTTTCAGCTATAATAAATGTTTTCATTGGGTTGACATCTATTGTCATTTAGAACTGGGAATAATTTGAATCAGGCTTTTCTGGCTTCATACATTGCATTGATAAGTCAGCTCTAATTATCATGAGTTTTCCTTTGTATATTGTTTGCTTTTTCAGCTTTCAGTATTCTCTGTGTTCTGTACATTTACTGTTATACTATGATGTGCCATGGAGAGTTTGTATTCTGGTCCTGTCTATTTGGTGTTCTATGTTCTTCTTCTATTTTTATGGGCATGTCTTTCCTTTATTTGGGGAAATTCACTTTTACATTCTTGTTTAAAAGCTAAGCCAGGCATGGTGGCACATGCTTTTAATCCCAGCACTCAGGAGGCAGAGGCAGGTGGATCTCTGTGAGTTCAAGGCCAGACTGGTATCCATTGCAAATCCAGGCCAGCTAGGGCTACAGGGAGACTCTGTCTCAAAAAGACCAAAAGAAAAAAAATCTAGTCAATATCATTAATCTGAAATTCTTCTCCTTCCTCTAGGCCTATGATATGGTGTAAATTTGGTCCTTTCATGGTGTCCCACATTTCCTACATAGTCCACTCCTATGATTTCTATTTTTCTCATAATCTTTGCTTGAGCAGTCCAATTCATCAGCTTTGTTGTCCAGTCTTGATATTCTGTTTTCCATTTCACTCATTGTATTGGTGAAGTTTTCTCCTGTTGTTTCAAATTCGCTTATTGAGTTTTTTACTTCCTTCTTTATGCCAGCCTGCATTTTCTTCAATATTTCTTTCTCTTGTGAATTAAGTCAGAAGTTTATCCCTATCTTCTTTTAGTACTTCTTCTTTTGGTTTCTTATTCAGTGTGTAATGCCGGTTGGTTTAGGATTTGGATTCTCTTAGATTTTATATCAGAGGAAATAGATAACTTCAGTCAAGCTACTCAGGAGCTCCTGCAGAGGCCTAAGTCAGGTGCCAGTCAGGTAGTCTCAGGATTTCTCCTAAGATCTGGACCCCTATTAGCGAGTAATCACAGCACACAATTTGGGAATTTTGCTGGGATGGTGCAATTTATACAATTTTACAATATGACTTCACAATGCTCCAGGGTGTCATCACAATGCTCCAGTGTGAAATTACAATGCTCCAATGTGCCATCACAATGCTCCAAAGTTCCAACACTAACGTCACGTGTGACATTATATTGCTCCAATGTGTCATGACAATGTTACAATTTGACTT
>NW_008339765.1:22070-28570 GCF_000622305.1 Nannospalax galili
CCATCACAATGTTACAATATGATTTCACAATGTTCCATTGTGACATTATAATGCTCCAATATGACTTCAGAATGCTCCAATATGACATCACAGTACTTCAGTGTTCCAACAGTATTGCTTCATGTGCCAACACAATGCTCTTTGGTGCCATCACAATGTTACAATATGACTTCGCAGTGTTACATTCTGATATCACAGTGATTAAGTGTGACATCACAATGCTCAAATGTGACATCACACTGCTCCAGTGTGCCATCACAATGTTCCATTGTGACATCACAATTATCCAGTGTGCCATAACAATGCTCCATTGTGACATCAAAATATTCCAAAATGCCATTCAGAGTGTTACAATATGACTTCACAATGTTCAAATTTGACTTCACAATGCTTGCTTTAATATGTTACCACAATGCTCCAATGTGCCAACACTAACTCCCCATGTGCCATTATATTTCTCCAATATATCATCACAATGTTACAATATGACTTCACAGTGCTCCAGTGTGACCTGACAATGCTCCAATATGCCAACACTGTTGCCCCATGTGAAATCACAATGCTCTATGGTGCCATCACAATGTTAAAATATGACTTTACAGTGTTCCATTATGATATCACAGTGCTCCAATGTGAGATATCAATTCTCCAAAGTGCCAAAACTATCTCTCTGTGTACCCTTATATTGCTTCAATATGCCATCACAATGTCACAGTAGGAATTCTAATGTTCCCCAACATTACATCACAATGCTCCAATGTAACAATAGTATAACCTCATGTGCCTTTATATTGCTCCAATGTTCCATGACAATGTTAAAATATGAGTTTACAATGTTCCATTGTGACATCACAATGCTCCAAGGTTTTTGGGTCTCTGGGACCCTCATAATTGTGGCATAACTTATGAAGAGGCCTATTGTAACTTCCTGAGCCTGACTAAAGCTTGGCAACCTGTCTCTGGCTGATCACTTCCTCGTGGAGGTGACTCAGCAGGGCCCGATCTCAAACTGCCTCTCCCCAATCACAGCTGGTGTGGCCAATTCCCAGTGCCTCACAGCCATTGACCCAGATGACATACACCTTTGCCCTTCCCTTTTCCACACCCCTTTTTGTTTAAACTATACAAGGTAATGCCTGACACAATAAAGTGAGTTCCTGCCTCGACAAGACTCCCGTCTCGGTGTGGTTTTTGAGTCGCGGACACTCACCATCCTGCTCAGCCCCTAAGAGAGGAACACAGGCTGGTCCTGGCCTCTCTCCCTGTGCTGTACCTGTCGGAGAGCGATCCGACAGATTGGTGTCCCGTGTGAGGCGCTGCCTATCACGAAGTTCGCTGATGGGCCAATCGGTCTGTGAGTGAGTATACTCCCATAAATTATGGGGAAGTCCAATTCTAAGCCTGACCCCTCTTTAGATTCCCTCAGGGTCCTGCTCAAAAACAGGGGCCTTGACCTCGCAGACAGCCAAGCTCTCCAGGCATGGGGATGCTTGCTAAAGATCGCACCCTGGCTTCTGGAGAGCAATCTCTTTGATTGGGATACTTGGGATAGAATTGAAAAGTTAATCAGATGGGCCGAGATAGAAAAGGGAGAGATGCCCCCTCTGGGAGCACTCCCCATGGTATCTGCCTAAAAGGGCTGCTTTCCCCCACGCCCACCTAGGACAAAGGTGGTGGAAGCCTAGGCTCCAACCCTGGCCAAGGCCGCTAACTCAGTCCCTAAGGCGCAGTCAGACTCCAAGCTGGATCCTTGACCCTCGGGTCACTCAGATCCTCCGGATCAATCTAAACATCTGTATCCCTCCCTAGTCCCTTTTGGGAGTGCCCCTTGGCCCTGTAAAGGCCCTCTACCCTCACAAACACAGACCAATCCATTCCGGACTCCCTCTGTTCCACCCCCTGTATGGGGGTGGAGTCATTGCTCACCTTTTCCCTGTTAATGTTAACCTGGGAGATGACAGACCCACCACATGGTATACATGGCAGGCTCAGGACCTTGAAGAGTTAAAGTAGGCCGTGGCCAAAAATGGTCCCAATTCTCCCTGGGCAGAAACTATTCTTGAGGGACTCACCCATCAGGCATGTGTGCCATGGGAATGGAAAGATTTAGTTAAAGCAGTGCTCCCAGGTCCAATGGTCCTTAAGTGGCTGGCCTATTTCAGTGAAGAATGTCGCATCCATGGAGAAGGGAACCAAAGGGCCCAGCCTCCCATACCCATTACTTATGGCATGCTCTCCAGCACAGCTGATCAGTTTGCTACCAGGGCCCAACAGGCAGCCATCCCTCCTCCCTATCAGGATCAGGTTCAGGCCATCGGCCTTATGGCTTAGGGATAGCTAGATGAAGGCCTTACTGAGTCTCCCATATCTGGGGTTACTCAAAAGGCCACAAAGGGCCTCCCCACCTTTATAGACAGAGTGCAAAAGAGCCTGCAAAGAAAGTTTCCCCCAGGGGAATTGCATGACCTGTTCAACCAGTCGCTGGTTTGGGATGGTATGACATCCGACTATAGACTAGCTTGTGCTGGGCTGCAACATCAACCCATGGATAAGTGGATAGTGGCTGCCCAGGATATGGGAACCGCGTCTCATTAGTCTAGAATAATGGCAGCTGCACTTCGGACTAGCCACCAGGAGGGGCTACAGACCCTTATCAATGCCTTATAACAGACTAAAGTGTCCAATAAGAGGACATGTTTTGGGTGTGGCAAGGAAGGGCATTTTCGGTGGGAGTGCCCCAACCAGACAAAAAAAAAAAACCCAACTCATTCGGGGGAGGGAGAGGCCCACGCACGCCCTGTCCTAGATGTAAGAAGGGCTTTCATTGGGCACGTGATTGCAGATCCAAATTCAACCTTAAGGGCGAGTCTTTAAACTCCCCTCGGGGCCAGCCCCAGCCCCGTTAAATAAGGGGAGTGAGCCAGTTCAGACCCATTGGACAGTCCCATTAGTCTCTGGCCTGTGACCAAAAATGTCTTTAACCACAGAAAGTAAGACCTTTAAATTTCTCATTGATACTGGCGCGGATCGCACAGTAGTTAGAAAAGAAGAAGTTCTACATTCCTGGCAGCTGGTGCCTGGCCCATCCTTACTGGGCGTGGGCAGGCAATCCACTTCCTGGGAAATGGCCACCTGGCTGCCCTGGATTGATCCCAGTGGAAGTTGTGGAGAGGTGCGCCCTCTTGTGGTCTCTGGCATAACTGCCAATCTTCTAGGTGGGGACATTCTGAGTGAGGCTGAAGCCTTCATCACTACTGACCACAAGGCCTTTTATAATGATCTCTTAGACACCAAAGAATATCAACAGCATTTTGAGGAAGAGCAGATCAGTTGCCCCAATTATTGAGATGATCCCTATTTTGAACAGCTCAGACGAAATTACCCCCGGGATTACCCCCAATCCTAAGGGCCACTGCTCGTCCCTCAGTCATCCAAATTCAATGGATACCTGGGGAACCTGTATGGGTTGAGCAGTGGCCTCTCCCCTCAGATAAGCTTCAACATCTTCATCAGCTGATCAAACAGCAATTAGACCTGGGACATGTAAGGCCATCAACAAGCCCCTGGAATTCTCCTGTATTTATCATTAAAAAGGCCAGCGGCTCCTGGAGGCTATTACAAGATCTTAGAAAGACTAATGAGAAAATGATGCCTTTAGGGACCACCCAGAGGGGGCTCCCCTGGATTCTGGCAATCCCCAGAACTTACTATTTACCTATTATTGCTATTAAGGACCGTTTTTTCTCAATTCCCCTTCACCCTAATGACACAGAAAAATTTGCATTCTCCATACCCTCAATTAATTTTCACGGGCCAGATTTAAGATTTGAATGGACCGTCCTGCCCCAAGGTATGGCTAATAGTCCTCCCATTTGCCAGTATTACCTAACCCACATTTTCACTTCACTGATGGGGAGACCGGATGATCTATTCTACATCTTTATGGATGATATAATTTTGGGGAGCCCTGAACCCTCCAGCCCCCACGAACTAACCTCCAACTGTTTTGCCATCCTTAAGGAAAACAATTTTAAGGTGGCCCCTAATAAAATTCAAGACATTCCACCTTTTAAGATACTGGGCACTATGTTATCTATAGATGCTGTTTTGCCCACTAAGCCTCAGCTTTCCGTTCAGGATACTTATAATCTGCCCCAACTTCAAAAGTTATTAGGGGAAATTAATTGGCTTAGACCCTGGATACCCATCACCACTGAGGAGTTGGTTCCCTTATTTGACCTCTTGCGAGGCCTTGACTTAACCTCCAGGGTAAAGTTACCACCCCAGTGCCTACAAATTCTAGCTAAAATCCAGCAGTCCATAAATGAGGCCACTCTAAAAAGATTTGATCCTGATGCCCCCATGTCTCTTTATCTTTTCATTGGAAGTACACTGTGCACCGCTCTCTTGGCACAAGAGGGCGAGCCCATACAATGGATCCATTTATCCTTGGGTGAACTCCTCGAGTTTATTCCATGGTCAACCAAATAGCTGATTGCATTATCAAGGGAAGGGACACAGCAGTCTAGCTGTTTGGTATTGAGCCCCATACCATTATTACCCCCTATAGATTGACAGATTTTACATGGCTTCAAAGAAACAATGAGAGAATCACGCTGGCTCTGGAGGGATTTTTTGGCAAAATTGACTGCCACTATGGCCCCTATAAGTGGATGAGCTCCTTCTCGAGGTTGGAGTGGGAGCCCCCTAGACTTTTTCTTTCTCAACCCAATCCTGAATTCCTAACTGTGTTTACTGATGGAGGGCATCTAGGAGCCTCCCTGGTCATTTATCCTCCCTCAAAGCAGAGACAAGCTCCTGTACCCATTAAATCAGTCGAAACGCAGGATTCGTGAGTATCCCTCCCCACCAGGAGGGCAACACCGATCTCTTCTAATTTCCTCCTTTTGTTTCCGGTCTAAAAGTCTTTGCGTGGGACCGCTAAGGACAGAGAGAGACAACTGAGGCTTCCTGGTCAGGGCTACTCCCTGATGTTAGCTGAAGGTTTCTTTGACCCCCTAATGGACCCCGACTGCCTGCAAAGGTGTAGACAAAAGACCTCTATCTATATATCTTTCTAATATAAAAACTGGTGATGCAGCGGCCACGTAAGAGTCATTAGGACGGCTGCCAGTCTCTTAAAACTGCAGGAAGGCCTGTGCTGGGGGCCAAGCAAAATCCCCTGAGATTTCAAATCTCAGGCATGTTTTTTTGGAAACCATCACTTCACCCCACTTTTTCTATCTCAACACCGCTAGAAAAAACCCTAAAGTTCTAAGAAATCTCCACGTAAGCCTTAAAGTCAGCTTCTAAGGTAAAACTTCCCTAGTCAGTTTCGTTATCCTGCCCCCCCAGGGCATTCAAACCACAGCTAAAACAAGTTGAGTGAGAATTTAACTTAACTAGCCCTGCAGAGCACTTGAAAGTTCAAGGTGACTCGCGGCCAGAACAAAAGATTTAAAAGTGACTTTTTTTTCTGCAGTCTGAGGCTTGTAACTTGTCAGGGCGCTCCAACCCCTTAGTGTCAGACTGCTGCAAAATGCTTCCTTTTATAATGGGAAATTCCACATCATGCCCGAAAAAACTCCAAATTCATTCCCTTAAAACTTTACTTAAATCAAGAGGGCTTAAGATCTCCCAAAAAGAAAGCTTAAAATTTTGGAATGAGGTGTATCAATTTGCGCCCTGGATCCTGTCAGCAGACATATCTGATCCAGAGGTCTGGAACTTTCTTGTGTATCTGGCTTGTAAAAAGGAAATCCAAGAAAGACATAATTTTCCCCTTTCCTTTTAACCCATAATGGCAGCCATCCAGCAATGCTTAGGAAACCCACCTAAGATTGAGGAAAGCTTATAAACACCAGGAAATAATAAAGGAGAGGTTTTAAGTGATTAAAAAAACCCTGCAGACTGCCCAGTAGCAGATTCAACAGCTCCAAAAATAGAATTTGACCAAGTCAGACAAAACCCACCCATCAACAAAATTAACACTTACCCCCCTCTTGCTGATTCAACAAGCCCAGATACTAAAGCCCAGATTTCAAAAGCTCCCAAAAATCCTCAGGTAAATTCCCCTCCCCCTTCACCTTGGCTGCCACCACCTGTGGTGCCACGCCCTACAGCCACAGAGCAGCTGTGTAACCTTAGAGAAAATGGGAGTTGCCAGCCTCAAAATTTCCAGCCTCAAGGGCCTCATGACCCCCAAACCCCACCGGTAGAGGCTTTTCCTGTTAACTTACATATAACAAGGCAACGCCCACTAGCCTGGTACCCGCTCCCAGCAGCAGAATTAAAAGAATTGCGCCAGGTTGTACGTGAGGATGGAATTCATGCTCCATGGACAAAATCTATACTACAAACATTTAATACTAACCTGCTTCCCCAGGACTGGAGGGATATCTGTAGATCTACCCTCCCCAGTCCTTTATTTATACAATGGGAGGCCTTATTTAGAGATGAGTGCCTAATGCAGACTAAAAGAAATGACACTCATCATCAAC
>NW_008339765.1:29556-30433 GCF_000622305.1 Nannospalax galili
AGAACCCCCAATTCTAAGGGCCACTGTTGATTACCAAACTCCCTGCCTCGACTTGACCAATGAAGAACGAGTCTGGATGGAACAGTGGCCATTACCCAGGGGGAAATTACTCATTTTACAACAACTTGTAAAAGAACAGCTACAGCTGGGTCACATTAGGCCCACCAGGAGCCCATGGAAAACCCCAGTCTTTGTAATAAAGAAAAAGACAGGGGCATGGAGACTGTTACAGGACCTCAGAGCCATAAACAAAACAATGAAAATATGGGGATCACCCCAAAGAGGCCTGCCCATAGTCTCTGCCATCCCCCTTAATACTCCCCTGTTGGTCCGAGATACAAAAAACTGCTTTTTCTCTATCCAATTACACAATAATGATTGCCAACTTTTTGCCTTCTCAGTTCCAAAAATTAACAACTCTGGTCCAGCTGATCGATATGAATGGCAAGTTCTACCACAGGGTATGGCAAATAGCCCTACAATATGCCAGGAGGCTGTTGCAAATGCACTAGCACCCCTTTTAAAAAAGGGGCTACATGTTTATCATTACATGGATGACCTCTTGGTCTGGCAAGATGAGGATTCCTCTCTAGAAGACCTAAAAAATACTATGATAAACACCCTAGAGACAAAAGGTTTTGTAATAACAACAAATAAAATACAATAAGTCCCCCCCCATTACCTTTCTGGGGACTGAAATAATGCCTACTTCCTCAAACCTGCCTGGATGTACCCCATCCACTCACCCTTAATTCACTTCAGAGTTTTCTAGGCAATATTAATTGGCTAAGGCCCTGGCTTTCCATCCCCACAAGTCAATTACAGCCACTCTTTGATCTCTTAAAGGGAGACAAAAACCCAGCCTCCAGATGGTATC
>NW_008339765.1:32545-33782 GCF_000622305.1 Nannospalax galili
TCCTCTTTTCTTACAGAGCAAGGAAAAGCCCAAAACTGTGTTGATCTCTTTGTCCACCTTCTGTGCACCAGTCCCAGGTGCAAGAAGCCCTTTTCTCTTACGCAGCTGCCAGCAGAGAAAGATCTTCTTCCCCCTGCTGGTAGAGATCGAATTTACACTCTGGCAAGCCTCCCCAGTGCAGCATGCATCGCTCCTCTTTTCTTACAGAGCAAGGAAAAGCCCAAAACTGTGTTGATCTCTTTGTCCACCTTCTGTGCACCAGTCCCAGGTGCAAGAAGCCCTTTTCTCTTACGCAGCTGCCAGCAGAGAAAGATCTTCTTCCCCCTGCTGGTAGAGATCGAATTTACACTCTCCCTGGATGCTGGAGGCGTTGTTATGGCGACAGCAGCTACAAGCCCAGCACCTGGTGAGAAATCCCCATTCAAGCCATGCCTGATCCCGCTCTGGCTGAGACAAGCTGGACTGAACAATGACATCTGCGACTGAAGCCTGGAATCTCTCCAACAGCAAGTGAACTTTCTCGCCAGGGCTGTGCTCCACAACAAAAGAACATTGAACTTAATAAACATGGGGAGGGTATATGATATTGGAAAAAATGCTGTCTCTTTGTAAATGAATCAAATGTTGTTGAAACCAATGTTAACACTCGCAAAAAACTCTGTAATAACCCATTTTCAAGATTTCAACCCACCAAACAATCAGGTTGGCTTAGCAATCCCTTGTTTGCATATCTCCTATCCTTGTTGTTTTGGTGCTTGCTCACTGTTTTTAAGATTTCTTTGCTGACAGTTACTGTTATTGCTGAAAATTGCTACAAAACAGGTCATGGTCAATTATCAAACTTTGGATTCTCCCAAGACAGATGAGTTGGCCCTTAGGGCTGGTGATGGCACTTCTCCATATTTAAATTAAACAGGGGGAGATGTTGGGGATCCCTGCTATTTTGGGTAGCAGTCTCCCCATGTCCGGATAGCCACAAGCTGGCTCGGCGTGAATGGGGGAACTCCCCTTCTCAGCGGGGCACCTTCTGCTCTCCTCCCTGACTTACTTTTGAAATGCCCGTCACAAGATACATGCCCTCCGGCACAGGAGCTACCAGGTTTTAATCAGGCGTTGTCTGATAGACTGATAGAAGCCCACCGCCCTATGTAAATGAAGCATTCCAGGAGTACCTATCATTTAAGGTTTTTACTACCACCCCCATAGTATAAAATATCCTGGTTTCCCCTCAATAATC
>NW_008339765.1:33926-35970 GCF_000622305.1 Nannospalax galili
ACATCTCCTCGTGACCCCGCAGCTGACAGGTCCCGAACTTAGAGAGAAAGTGCACGGGTGAAATTGGGGCGGAACTCGACCGGGCCAGCCCCGGTAGCAGAGACCCACAGAGACGTGGAGAAACAGGGACCCGCCAGCAACATGGAGCAGACGAGCCGCGGGACCCGCCGCTTCCCAGGTGCACGCAGGAAACCGGTGCCATGCTAGCAGCTGGCGCCCCGAGATCCCCACATGCCCATACATCACCTCTGAGGAGTTGGTTCCCTTATTTGACCTCTTGAGAGGCCTTGACTTAACCTCCATGGAAAAGTTACCACCCCAATGCCTACAAATTCTAGCTAAAATCCAGCAATCCATAAATGAGGCCACTCTAATAAGATTTGATCCTGATGCCCCCATATCTCTTTATGTTTTCATTGGAAGTACACTGTGCACAGCTCTCTTGGCACAAGAGGGCGAGCCCATACAATGGATCCATTTATTCTTGGGTGAACTCCTCGAGTTTATTCCATGGTCAACCAAATAGCTGATTGCATTATCAAGGGTAGGGACACAGCAATCCGGTTGTTTGGCATTGAGCCCCATACCATTATCACCCCCTATAGATTGACAGATTTTACATGGCTTCAAAGAAACAATGAGAGAATCGTGCTGGCTCTGGAGGGATTTTTTGGCAAAATTGACTGCCACTATGGCCCTTATAAGTGGATGAGCTCCTTCTCGAGGTTGGAGTGAGAACCCCGCAGACTTTTCCTTTCTCAACCCAATCCTGAATTCCTAACTGTGTTTACTGATGGAGGGCATATGGGAGCCTCTTTGGTCATCTATTCTCCCCTAAAACAGGGACAAACTCCTGTCCATTATATCAGTCTCCCAACATGTTGGATCACCGCAATTTAAAGAGCTCTTTGCCGTTGTCATGGCATTGGACTCCATATCTGAGCCTTTTGACCTATTTTCAGACAGCCTATATATAGTTAATTTACTGCCCCACCTAGTGGAGGCTCATATTAGATTGGACTCCATATCTCCTCTGATGATTCAGGCCCGTACTCTACTTAAACTTATGGTAAATCCAATATACCTCTATCATCTTAGAGGCCACCAAAATTTGCCTGGATTTCTGACAGAAGGAAATAAAATAGCTGACCAACTGGCCTCTTCACATCAGTGTCACACAGTCTCTGAGGCTACACAATTTCATCAATTGACCCATGTTAGTTGGAGAGGGCTTAGACATAAATATCCCCACGTGGCAGTCAAAGACCTAAAGAAAATTATATGCACCTGTCGATCTTGCCAACGTTTTCTTCAGGTGCCCCCTCTTCAAAATTCGGGTACCAACCCTAGAGGCCTTCAGCCTAACAACTTCTGGCAGATTGATGTCACTCACTATGCCCCTTTTGGAAAACAAAAGTATATCTTCCTGTCAGTTGATTCCTTCTCGCATGCCTGCTGGGTGACAGCACACTCTGGAGAAAAGGCCAAACATGCAATCAGCCATATGCTTCAATGTTTCGCCACCCTTGGACTACCTGATCAAATTAAAATAGATAATGGCCCATGCTTTATAAGCAAGCCCTTCTCAGAGTTCCTTCAAACGTGCAAGATTTCACACTCCACAGGCATTCCTTATAACCCTAGGGGACAAGCCATTGTATAGAGAGCGAATCAAACCCTAAAAATCCAATTACAAAAACAAAAGGGGGAGTCCCTGCCTCCACATGATCAACTAAAAAAGGACTTATTTACCTTAAATAGTCTAGATTTTTCCAAAGAAGAGAAGTATTTGTCCCCCTTCCAAAAACATTGGTCTTCATCTACCAGCTACAGCTCCATTCTGGTCAAATGGAGAGACCCGCTCACTGGAGCATGGAGAGGACCAGACCCACTCCTTACAGTGGGAAGAGGGTTTGGGTGTGTATTCCCTCAAAATGAAAAGAGACCCCTCTGGGTGCCGGCGAGGGATATTAAATATTTACTCCAACAAGGGGACCATGATGATAACCCGCCCAGGGAGTGTTTCACCCCTGAGGATGGTTCC
>NW_008339765.1:36095-51652 GCF_000622305.1 Nannospalax galili
TTATGCCAATAGATCCAGATCGTCCAAGATAAGATTAAAAAACTCCAAGAAGATTTAGAAAAAAGGAGGTGAGAGTTTCAAGAAAACCCACTCTGGACCGGTTTACATGGCTTTTTATGCTACCTCCTCCCTCTATTTGGCCCCCTTCTTACACTTCTCCTTGTCCTTATTTTCAGACCCTGTATATTCAATAATTTCATGGGGTTTGTTCGTCAGAGAATAGAGGCATTCAAATTACATCAAGTCGAGGTGCATTATCACAGGCTCACTAGTCAGGAGCCAAACTCCCATGATCGGCCATCTTCATACGATTGCCCATCCCCTGCCCTCCATGTAGTCAATGATGGGTAAGACCCTCCCAGGCTGATGAACCTAAGAGAGGGGCCATGAAAAACAATCATGGTTACCCAAGGACGGGCAACTTCAGTATCTGAGGAGAGGCAACGTAAGACAGGGCATGGAGAGGCACCTTGGTGGATGAGATTCATAACACCCAGTAACGGGTAAGATCTCCACAGGGGAGACAACTTAAGACAGGGGTTGTGTTTCTCTGCCATTACAACAAAAGTAAAAGGGGGAATATGTTGGATCTCCAGGACACTCATAATTGTGGCATAACTTATGTCGAGGCCTATTGTAACTTCCTGAGGCTGAAAGTTTGACGACCTGTCTCTGGCCGGTCACTTCCTTGCAGAGGTGACTCAGCAGGGCCTGACCTCAAACTGCCCCTCCCCAATCACAGCTGGCATGGCCGATTCCCAGTGGCTCGTAGCCATTGCCCCAAATGACGTACACCTTTGCCCTTCCCTTTTCCACACCCCTTTTTGATTAAAGTATATAAGGTAATGCCTGACGCAATAAAGTGAGTTCCTGCCTCGACAAGACTCCCGACTTGGTGTGGTTTTTGAGTCGCCAACACTCACCATCCCGCTCAGCCCCTAAGAGAGGAACACAGGCTGGTCCTGGCCTCTCTCCCAGTGCTGTACCTGTCGGAGAGCGATCTGACAAATGGTGACTTCACAATGCTCCATTATTCCAACACTATTGCTCCATGTGTTATTATATTGCTCCATAGTGCTAGCAAAATGTTACAAGATGTGTTCACAATGTTTCTTTGTCATTTCACAATGCTTCATTTTGATGTCACAATGCTCCAGTATGCCAATACTATTGCCCCATGTGCTTATATATTGCTCCACAGTGCAATCAAAATGTTACAATTTGAATTCACAGTGTTCCTTTGTGAAATAACAATGTTCCAGTGTAACACTATCGCCCCATGTGCCATTTTCTGGATTCAATGTACCATCACAATGCTATCCGATGACTTCTCAATGTTCCTTTGTGACATCACAACACTACAATCCTATCGCCCCATGTGCCAATATATTGCTCCAATATGCCATCAAAATGCTACAATATGACTTTTCAATGTTTTGTTATACTATCACAATGCTCCAATGTCATAACACTATGGTCCCAAATGTGCCATCACAATGTTACAATATGACTTCACAATGTTTCATTGTGACATCACAATGCTCCTCTGTGACATCACCGTGTTACAATATGACTGCAAAATGTACCAATGTGCAATTAAAATGCTCCAATGTGACATCGCAATGCTGTAATCTCCCAACACCATAGTTATATGTGCTTACATTTCGCACCAATATGCCAACAATGTTACAATATGACTTCTGAATGTTCCCTTGTCACATCTCAGTGCTTGAATGTGACATCACAAAGCTCTGATATGCCAACACTATCGACCCATGTGCCATTATGTTGCCCCATTTGGCATCACAATGTTGCAATATAACTTCCCAATGTTATATTTTGATATCACAATGCTACAATATTTCTACACTATTGTCCCATGTGTTATTATATTGCTCCACTGTGTGAACAAAATGTTAAAATACGACTTCAAAATGTTCCATTGTGACAATACAATGCTCCAGTGCACCCAACTACCTACCCATGTGACAGTATATTACTCCAATGTGCCATCACAATGTAACAATATGACTTCAAAATGTAACATTACAACACTGTTGCCCCATGTGTCATTCTATTGCTCCAGTGAGCCATCACACTGTTAAAAATATAACTTCACCATGCCCGATTGTGAAGTGACTATGCTCCAATGTAACGACACAATGCTCCAATATGCCAACACTCTCGACACATGTGCCATTATATTGCTCTATATGCCATCACAATGTTAGAATATGTCTTCATAATGTTCCATTGTGACATCACAATGTTCCATTGTGCCTTAAAAGTCCTCGAATGTAACATGAAAATGTTCCAATGTGCCTACACTATCACCTCATGTGCCATTGTATTGCTCCAATGTGACATCACAATGTTACACTATGACTTCACAATGCTCCATGGTGTCATCACAACGCTCCAATGTGAAATCACAATTCTCCAATGTGCCATCACAATGCTCCAAAGTTCCCACACTAATGCCACGTGTGATATTATATTGCTCCAATATGTCATGACAATGTTACAATTTGACTTTGCAGTGTTCCAATGTGACATCACAATGGTCCAGTGTGACATCACAATGCTAAAATGTGCCAACACTATCGCCCCATGTGCCATTATATTGCTGCAATATGCCATCACGCTCTTACAATATGACATCACAATATTCCATTGTGACTTCAAAATGCTCCAATTTGAAATCACAATGCTCCAATGTGCCATCACAATGTTACAATATGACTTCACAATAATCCATTGTGATGTAACAATGCTTGAAGATGACATCAGAATCCTCAAATGTGCCAACAGTATAGCCCCATTTGTGAATATACTGCTCCAATGTGCCATCACAATGTCCCATTGTGACATCACAATTATCCAGTGTGACATCACAATGCACCAATTGACATTAAAAAATTCCATTCCAAAATGCCATTGAGAGTGTTACAATATGACTTCACAATGTTCAAATTTGACTTCACAGTGCTTTAGTATGAAACCACAATGCTCCAATGTGCCAACACTAACTACCCAAGTGCCATTAGATTTCTCCAACATATCATCACAATGTTATAATATGCATTCACAATGTTACCTTGTCACATCACAA
Organism: Nannospalax galili; assembly: GCF_000622305.1. NCBI lineage: Eukaryota > Metazoa > Chordata > Mammalia > Rodentia > Spalacidae > Nannospalax > Nannospalax galili. The sequence goes on from NW_008339765.1 coordinate 39,208, forward strand.
TGCTCAAATGTGACATCACAATGTTCTATGGTGCCATCACAATGTTAAAATGTGACTTTACAGTGTTCCACTATGATATCACAGTGCTCCAATGTGAGATATCAACTCTCCAAAGTGCCAAAACTGTCACCCTGTGTACCTTTATATTGCTCCAATATGCCATCACAATGTCACAGTAGGAATTCTAATGTTCCAATGTGATATCACAATTCTCCAATGTAACAATAGTATCGATTCATGTGCCTTTATGTTGCTCCAAAGTTCCATGACAATGTTCCAATATGACTTAACAATGTTCCATTGTGACATCACAATGCACCAAGGTGACTTCACAATGTTCCATTGTGACATCACAATGCTCCAATATTCCAACACTATCGCTCCATGTGTTTTTACATTGCTCCATAGTGCCAGGAAATGTTACAAGATGACTTCACAATGCTCCTTTCTCATTTCACAATGTTTCATTTTGATGTCACAATGCTCCAGTATGTCAATACAATTGTCCCGTGTGCTTATATATTGCTCTGTAGAGCAATCAAAATGTTACAATATGAATTTACAGTATTCCTTTGTGACATTACAATGCTCCAGTGCAACACTATCGCCCCATGTGCCATTTTCTTGATTCAATGTACCATCACAATGCTAATCGATGACTTCTCAGTGTTCCTTTGTGACATGACAATACTTCAGTGACCCAATACTGTCACCCGATGTGCCAATATATTGCTCCAATATGCCATCAAAATGCTCCAGTATGACTTTTCAATGTTCCATTATAACATCACAATGCTCCAATGTGCTAATACTATGGTCCCAAATGTGTCATTACAATGTTACAATATGACTTCACAATGTTTCATGGTTACATCACAATGCTCCTTGGTGCCATCACTGTGTTACCATATGACTGCAAAATATACCAATGTGCAATTAAAATGCTCCAATGTGACATCACAATGCTTTAATCTACCAACACCATAGGTCCATGTGCTCGTATATGGCTCCAATATGCCAACAATGTAACAATATGACTTCTGAATGTTCCCTTGTCACATCCCAATGCTGGAATGCGGCATCACAATGCCCTGATATGCCAACAGTATCAACCCACGTGCCTCTATGTTGCCCCAATCTGGAATCACAGTGTTGCAATATAACTTCCCAATGTTATATTTTGACATCACAATGCTCCAATATTTCAACACTATTGTCCCATGTGTTATGATAATGCTCGTTTGTGCCATCAAAATGTTAAAATACGATTTCTCAATGATTCATTGTGACAAGAAAATGTTCCAATATTCCAACACTATTGCTCCATGTGTTATTATATTGCTCCATTGTGACATCACAGTGCTGGAATGTGACATCACAATGCTCCAATATGCCAACCCTATCAATCCATGTGCCATTATATTGCCCCATTTGGCATCACAATGTTGCAATGTTATTTCACAATGTTACATTTTGACATCACAATGCTCCAATATTTCAACACTATTGTCCCATGTTTTATTATATTGCTCCACTGTGTGATCAAAATGTTAAAATACGACTTCACAATGTCCTATTGTGACAATACAATGCTCCAATGTGCCAAACTACCTACCCATGTGCTAGTATATTGCTCCACTGTGCAAATACAATGTAACAATATGACTTCAAAATGTGACATCACAACACTGTTGCCCCATGTGCCATTGTATTGCTCCAGTGAGCCATCACACTGTTAAAAATATAACTTCACAATGCCCCATTGTGAAGTCACTATGCTCCAATTTGACGACACAATGCTCAAATGTGCCAAAACTATTGCCCCATGTGCCATTATATTTTTCCAACGTGCCATCACAAGGTAACACTATGACTTCAAAATGTGACATCACAATCCTGCAGTGTGCCAACACTATTTCCCCATGTGCCATTCTATTGCTCCAATGCACCATCACACTGTTACATTATGACTTCACAATGCTCCATTGTGAAGTCACAATGATTCAATGTGATGTCTCAATGCTCCAACGTTCCTTAACTCTCATGACATGTGCCATTATATTGCTCTATATGCCATCAAAATGTTCGAATATGTCTTCATAATATTCCATTGTGACATCACAATGTTCCATTGTGCCTTCAAAGTCCTCCAATGTAACATGAAAATGTTCCAATGTGCCAACACTATCACCTCATGTGCCATTATATTGCTCCAATATGCCATCACAATATTACAGTAGGAATACTAATGTTGCAATGTGACATCACAGTTCTCCAATGTAACAATAATATTGACTCATGAGCCTTTATATTGCTCCAAAGTCCATGACAATGTTACAATATGACTTCACAATGTTCCATTATGACATCACAATGCACCAAGGTGACTTCACAATGTTCCATTGTGACATCACAATGCTGCAATATTCCAACACTATAGCTCCATGTGTTATTATATTGCTCCATAGTGCTAGAAAAATGTTACAAGATGACTTCACAATGTTCCTTTGTCATTTCACAATGCTTCATTTTGATGTCACAATGCTCCAGTATGCTAATACTATTGCCCAATGTGCTTACATATTGCTCCATAGAGCAATCAAAATGTTACAATATGAATTCACAGTGTTCCTTTGTGACATCAAAATGCTCCAATGCAACACTGTCGCCCCATGTGCCGTTTTCTTGATTCAATGTACCATCACAATGCTAACTGATGACTTCTCAGTGTTCCTTTGTGACATCACAATACTACAGTGACCCAATACTGTCACCCCATGTGCCAATATATTGTTCCAATATGCCCTCAAAATGGTACAGTATGACTTTTCAATATTCCGTTATAACATCACAATGCTCCAATGTGCTAATACTATGGTCCCAAATGTGCCATTACAATGTTACAATATGACTTCACAATGTTTAATTGTTACATCACAATACTCCTTGGTGCCAGCACCGTGTTACCATATGACTGTAAAGTGTACCAATGAGCAATTACAATGCTCCAATGTGATATCACAATGCTTTAATCTGCCAACACCATAGGTCCATTTACTAGTATATGGCTCCAATATGCCAACAATGTTACAATATGACTTCTGAATATTCCCTTGTCACATATCAGTGCTCGAATGTGACATGATAATACTCTGATATGCCAGCACTCTCCACCCACGTGCCAATATATTGCCCCAATTTGGCATCACAATGTTATAACATAACTTCACAATGTCACATTGTGACATCACAATGCTCCAGTATTTCAACACTATTGACCCAAGTGTTATTGTATTGCTCCACTGTGCAATCAAAATGTTAAAATACTACTTCACAATTTTCCCTTTTGACAATAAAATGCCCCAATGTGCCCAACTACCTACCCATGTGCCAGTACATTGCTCCAATGTGCCATCACGATCTTACAGTATAACTTCAAAATGTAACAGCACAACACTCTTGCCCCATGTGCCATTCTATTGCTCCAGTGAGCCAGCACACTGTTAAAAACACAACTTCACAATGTCCCAATGTGAAGTCACTATGCTCCAATGTGACGACACAATGCTCCAAAATGCCAACACTATCACCCCATGTGCCAATATATTGCTCCAATATGCCCTCAAAATGCTACAGAATAACTTTTCAACGTTCCATTATAACATCACAATACTCCAACGTGCTAACACTATAGTCCGAAATGCACTATCACAATGTTACAATATGATTTCACAATGTTTCATTTTTACATCACAATGCTCCTTGGTACCATCATCGTGTTACCATATGACGGCAAAATGTACCAATGTGCAATTAAAATGCTCCAATGTGACATCACAATGCATTAATATGCCAACACCATAAGTCCATGTGCTAGTGTATAGCAAAAATATGCCAACAATGTTACAATATGACTTCTTAATATGCCCTTGTGATCTCACAATGCTCGAATATGACATCACGATGCTCCAATATGCCAACCCTATTGATCCACATGCCACTATATTGCCCCAATTTGGCATCACAATGTTACAATATTAATTCACAATGTTACATTTTGACATCACAATGCTCCAATATTTCAACACTATTGTCCCATGTGTTATTATATTGCTCTATTGTGCCATCAAAATCTTAAAATTCGACTTCACAATGTTCCATTGTGATAATACAATGCTCCAATGGGCAAAACTATCTCCTCATGTGTCATTGTATTTCTCCAATGTGCCATCACAATATAACAATATGACTTCAAAATGTGACATCACAACACTGTTGCCCCACGTGCCATTCTATTGCTCCTATGAGCCACCACACTGTTAAAAATATAACTTCAGAATGCCCCATTATGAAGTCACTATGCTCCAATGTGACATCACAATGCTCCAGTGTGCCAACAAAATTGCCCCATGTGCCATTACATTGCTCCAACATGCAATCAAAAGGTAAAAATATGACTTGAAAATGTGACATCACAATCCAGCAGTGAGCAAACACTATTTCCACATATGCCATTCTACTGCTCCAATGTGCCCTCGCACTGTTACAATATGACTTCACAATGCTCCATTGTGAATTCACAATGATCCAGTGTGATGTCACAAGGCTCCACGGTGCCAAAATTCTCGCCACATGTGCCATTATATTCCTCCATATGCCATCACAATGTTACAATATGTCTTCATAATATTCCATTGTGACATCACAATGTTCCATTGTGCCTTCAACGTCCTCCAATGTGGCATGAAAATGTTCCAATATGCCAACCTTATTACCTCATGTGCCATTGTATTGCTCCAATGTGACATCACAATGTTACAATATGACTTCACAATGCTCCAGGGTGTCATCACAATGCTGCACTGTGAAATCAAAATGCTCCAGTGTGCCTTCACAATGCTCCAAAGTTCCGACACTAATGCCACATGTGACATTATATTGCTCCAAAGTGTCATGACAATGTCACAATTTGACTTCACAAAGTTCCAATGTGACATCACAATGGTCCAGTGTGACATCACAATGCTTCAATGTGCCAAGACTATCACCCCATGTGCATTATATTGCTCCAATATGCATCACGATCTTACAATATGACTTCACAATATTCAATAGTGACATCCAAATGCTCCAATTTGACATCAGAATGCTCCAGTGTGCCATGACAATGTTACAGTATGACTTCACAATAATACATTGTGATGTAACAATGCTTGAATATGACATCACAATTTTCCAATGTGCCAACCCTATCGCCCCATGTACCATTATACTGCTCCAATGTGCATTCACAATGTTCCATTGTGACATCACAATTATCCAGTGTGATATCACAATGCTCCAATATGACATCATAATGCACCAATGTGACATCAAAATATCTCAAAATGCCATTCAGAGTGTTGAAATATGACTTCCCAGTGTTCAAATTTGACTTCACAATGCTTTAATATGACACAACAATGTTCCAATGTGCCAACATTAACTCCCCAAGTGCCATTATATTTCTCCAATATATCATCACAATGTTACCATGTGCCTTCAGAATGTTCCCTTCTCACAGTACAATCCTCAAATGAGACATCACAATGCTCCATGGTGCCATCACACTCTTACAATATGATGTCACAATGCTCCATTGTGAAGTCACAATGCATCAATGTTCCAACACTATCATCTCATGTTCCAACATATTGCTCCAATGTGACATCACAATGTTACAGTATGACTTCACAATGCTGCAATGTGACCTGACAATGCTCCAATATGCCAACACTGTTGCCCCATGTGAAATAACAATGCTCTTTGGTGCCATCACAGTGTTAAAATATGACTTTACAGTGTTCCATTATGATATCACAGTGCTCCAATTTGAGATATCAAATCTACAAAGTGCCAAAACTCTCTCCTTGTGTACCCTTATATTGCTCCAATATGCCATCACAATGTCACAGTAGGGATTCTAATGTTCCAATGTGACATCACAATGCTCCAATATAACAATGGTATCGGTTCATGTGCCTTTAAGTATCAGTTCATGTGCTTTTATATTGCTCCAATGTTCCATGACAATGTTACAATGTGACTTCAGAATGTTCCATTGTGACATCCCTATGCTCTAAGGTGACTCCACAGTATTCGATTGTGACATCACAATGCTCCAATATTCCAACGCTATTATGCCATGTGTTATTATATTGCTCCATAGTGCCAGCAAAATGTTACAAGATGGCTTCACAATGTTCCTTTGTCATTTCAAATTGCTTCATTTTGATGTCACAATGCTCCAGTATGCCAATACTACTGCCCCATGTGCTTATATATTGCTTCATAGTGAAATCAAAATGTTACACTGTGAATTCACAGTGTTCCTTTCTGACATCAGAATGCTCGGGTGTAACACAATCGTACAATGTGCCATTTTTTTTGTTTCATTGTACCATCACAATCCTAACCGATGACTTCTCAGTGTTCCTTCTTGACACCACAATACTACAATGAGCCGATACTATCGCCACATGTGGCAATATATTGTTCCAATATGCCATCAAAATGCTACAATATAACTTTTCAATGTTTCGTTATAACATCACAATGCTCCAGTATGCTAACACTATGGTCCCAAATGTGCCATCTAAGTGTTAAAATATGACTTCACAATGTTTCCTTGTTTCTTCACAATGGTCCATAGTGCTATCAACGTGTTACAATATGACTGCAAAATGTACCAATGTGCAATTACAATGCTCTAATATGACATCACAATGCTTTAATCTGCCAACACCCTAGGTCCATGTGGTAGCATATTGCTCAAATATGTCAACAATGTTACAATATAACTTCTGAATGTTCCCTTGTGGCATCACAATGCTCTAATATGACATCATAATGCTTTAATCTGTCAACAACATAGGTCCATGTGCTAGTATATTGCTCTAATATGCCAACAATGTTATAATATGACTTCTGGATATTCCCTTGTGACATCACAATGCTCCAATATGCCAACACTATCGACCCACGTGCCAATATATTGCCCGAATTTGGCATAAAAATGTTACAATATAATTTCACAATAATACATTTTGATATCACAATGCTCCAATATTTCAACACTATTGCCCAATGTGTTACTATATTGCTCAAATGTGACATCACAATGTAACAATATGACTTCAAAATGTGACATCACAACTCTGTTGCCCCAGGTGCCATTCTATTGCTCCAATGTGCCATTGCACTTTTACAATATAACATCACAATGGCCATTGTGACCTCACAATGATCCAATGTGAAGTCATAAGGCTCCAATGTGACAACACTCTCGCCACATGTGCCATTGTATTGCTGTATATGCCATCACAATGTTACAATATGAATTCGCATTGTTCCACTGTGACATCACAATGTTCCATTGTGCCTTCAAAGTACTCCAATGTGACATGAAAATGTTCCAATGTGCCAACACTATCACCTCATGTGCCATTATATTGTTCCAATATGCCATCACAATGTTACAGTGTGACTTCACAATGCTATGACTTCACAATGTACAATTTTGAATTCACAATGCTTTAATATGACATCACAATCCTCCGATGTGACAACTCTATCTGACGAAGTACCATTGTATTGCTCCAATATGTCATCACAATGTTACAATATGCCCTCATAATGTTCCCTTGTCACATCACAATCCTCATATGTGACATCACAATGCTCCAATGTGCCATCACAATGGTATAATATGACTTCACAATAATCCATTGTGATGTAACAATGCTTGAAGATGACATCAGAATTCTCAAATGTGCCAACAGAATTGCCCCATGTGCCATTACACTGCTCCAGCATGCCATCACAATGTTCCATTGTGACAACACAATTATCCATTGTGACATCACAATGCGCCAATGTGACATCACAATGCACCAATGTGACATCAAAATATTGCATTCCAAAATGCCATTCAGAGTATTACAATATGACTTCACGATGTTCAAATTTGACTTCACAGTGCTTTAGTATGACACCACAATGCACCAATGTGCCAACACTAACTACCCAAGTGCCATTAGATTTCTCCAATATATCATCAAAATGTTATAATAAGCATTCACAATGTTCCCTTGTCACATCACAATCCTCAAATGTGACATCACAATGCTCTATGGTTCCATCACAATATTAAAATATGACTTTACAGTGTACCATTATGATATCACAGTGCTCCAATGTGAGATATCAATTCTCCAAAGTGCAAAAACTGTCACCCTGTGTACCCTTATATTGTTCCAATATGCCATCACAGTGTCACAGTAGGAATTCTAATGTTCCAATGTGACATCACAATGCTCCAATGTAACAATAGTATCGACTCATGTGCCTTTATATTGCTCCAAAGTTCCATGAATATGTCACAATGACTTCACAATGTTCCATTGTGACATCACAATGCTCCAAGGTGACTTCACAATATTCCATTGTGACATCACAATGCTCCAATATTCCAACACTATAGCTCCATGTGTTATTATATTGCTCCATAGTGCCAGCAAAATGTTAAAAGATGACTTCACAGTGCTCCTTTGTCATTTCACAATGCTTCATTTTGATGTCCCAATGCTCCACTATGCCAATATAATTTCCCCATGTGCTTATATATTGTTCCATAAAGCAATCAAAATATTACAATGTGAATTCACAGTGTTCCTTTCTGACATCTCAATGCTCCAGAGAAACAGTATTGCCCCATGAGCCATATTCTTGATTTAATGTACCATCACAATGCTAACCGATGACTTCTCAGTGTTCCTTTGTGATATCACAATTCTACAATGACCCAATGCTATCGCCCCATGTGCCAAAATGTTGCTCCAATATGCAATCAAATACTACAGTATGACTTTCCAATGTTCCATTATAACATCACAATGCTCCAATGTGCTAACACTGTGGTCCCAAATGTGCTATCACAATGTTACAATATGATTTCACAATGTTTCATTGTTACATCACAATGCTCCTTGGTACCATCACCGTGTTAACATATGAGAGCAAAATGTACCAATGTGCAATTAAAATGTTCCAATGTGACATCACAATGCATTAATATGCCAACACCATAAATCCATGTGCAAGTATATGGCTACAATAGGCCAACAATGTTACAATATGACTCTTGAATATTCCCTTGTGACCTCACAATTCTTGAATGTGACATCACAATGCTCCAATATGCCAATCCTATTGATCCACATGCCATTATATTGCCCCAATTTGGCATCACAATGTTACAATATTAATTCACAATGTTACATTTTGACATCACAATGCTTCAATATTTCAACACTATTGTCCCATGTGTTATTATATTGCTTCATTGTGCCATCTAAATGTTAAAATTCGACTTCATACTGTTCCATTGTGATAATACTATGCTCCAATGTGTGAAACTATCTCCCCATGTGACATTATATTGCTCCAATGTGCCATCACAATGTAACAACATGGATTCAAAATGTGACATCACAACACTGTTGCCTCACGTGCCATTCTATTGCTCCTGTGAACCATCACACTGTTAAAAATATAACTTCAGAATGCCCTTTGTGAAGTCACTGTGCTCCAATATGACATCAAAATGCTCCAATGTGCCAACACTATCGCTCCATGTGCTATTACATTGCTCCAACATGCAATCAAAAGGTTACAATATGACTTCAAATAGTGACATCACAATCCTGCAGTGTGCGAACACTTTTTCTCCATGTGCCATTCTATTGCTCCGATGTGCTTTCGCACTCTTACAATATGACTTCACAATGCTCCATTGTGAAGTCACAATGATCCAATGTGATGTCACAATGCTCCACTGTGCCAACACTCTCGCCACATGCCATTATATTTCTGTATATGCCATCACAGTGTTACAATCTGTCTTCACAATATTCCATTTTGACATCACAATGTTCCATTGTGCCTTCAAAGTCCTCCAATGTGGCATGAAAATGTTCCAATATGCCAACCTTATCACCTCATGTGCCATTATATTGCTCCAATGTGACATCACAATGTTACAGTATGACTTCACAGTGCTCCAGGGTGTCATCACAATGCTCCAGTGTGAAATCAAAATGTTTCAATATGCCATAACTATGCTCCAAAGTTACAACACCAAAGCCAGGTGTTTCGATATATTGCTCCAATGTGTCATGACAATGTTACAATTTGACTTTGCAATGTTACAATGTGACATCACAATGCTGCAATGTACCAACACTACTGCCCCATGTACCATTATATTGCACCAATATGCCATCACGATCTTACAATATGACATCACAATATTCCATTGTGACTTCAAAATGCTCCAATTTGACATCAGAATGCGCCAATGTGCCATCACAATGTTACAATATGACTTCACAATATTACATTTTGACATGACAATGCTCCAATATTTCAACACTATTGTCCCATGTATTACTATATTGCTCCAATGTGCCATCACAATGTAACAATATGACTTCAAAATGTGACATCACAACACTGTTGCCCCAGGTGACATTTTATTGCTCCAATGTGCCATTGCACTGTCACAATATGACATCACAATGCTCCAGTGTAACACTATCGCCCCCTGTGCTATTTTCTTGATTCAATGTACCATCACAATGCAAACAGACGACTTCTCAGTGTTTCTCTGTGACATCACAATCCTACAATGACCCAATACTATCGTCCCATGTACCAATATATAGCTCGAATATGCCATCAAATGCTACAGTATGACTTTTCAATGTTCCATTATAACATCACAATGTTCCAATATGCTAACACTCTGGTCCCAAACGTGCCATTACAATTTTACCATATGATCTCACAATGTTTCATTGTTACATCACAATGATACTTGGTATCATCACCGTGTTACCATATGACCACAAAATGTACCAATGTGCAATTAAAATGCTCCAATGTGACATCACAACGCATTAATATGCCAACACCATTAGTCCATGTACTAGTACATGGCTACAATATGCCAACAATGTTACAATATGATTCCTGAATATTCCCTTTCGACCTCACAATACTCGAATGTGACATCACAATGCTCTGATATGCCAACCCAATTGATCAACATGCCATTATATTGCCCCAATTTGGCATCACAATGTTACAATATTAATTCACAATGTTATATTTTGACATCACAATGCTCCAATATTTCAACACTATTGTCCCATGTGTTATTATATGGCTCCATTGTGCCATCTAAATGTTAAAATTTGACTTCACAATGTTCCATTGTGATAATAAAATGCCCAATGTGTGAAACTCTCTACCCATGTGGCATTATATTGCTCCACTGTGCCATCACAATGTAACAATATGACTTGAAAATGTGACATCACAACACTGTTGCCCCACGTGCCATTCTATTGTCCCTAAGAGCCATCACACTGTTAAAAATATAACTTCAGAATGCCCCATAGTGTAGTCACTAGGCTCCAATGTGACATCACAATGCTCCAATGTGAAAACACTTTCGCACCATGTGCCATTATATTGCCACAACATGCAGTGAAAAGGCAACAATATGACTTGAAAATGTGACATCACAATCCTGCAGTGTACGAAAACTTTTTCCCCATGTGGCATTCTATTGCTCCAATGCACCATCTCACTGTTACCATATGACTTCACAATGCTTCATTGTGAAGTCACAATAATCCAATATGACGTCACAATGCTCCACTGTGCCAACACTCTCGCCACGTGTGCCATTATATTGGTCTATATGCCATTACAATGTTACAATATGTCTTCATAATGTTCCATTGTGCCTTCAAAGTCCTCCAATGTGGCATGAAAATGTTCCAAGTTGCCAAACTTATTAGCGCATGTGCCATTATATTGCTCCAATGTGACAGCACAATGTTACAATATGAATTCACAATGCTCCAGGGTGTCATTACAATGCTCCAAAGTTCCAACACTAATGCCACGTGTGACATTATATTGTGCCAGTGTGTCATAACAATGTTACAATTTGACTTCGCAATGTTCCAATATGACATAACAATGCTCCAGTGTGACATCATAATGCTCCAATATGACAACACTCTCACCCCATGTGCCATTATATTGCTCCAATATGCCATCACAATCTTAAAATATGACTTCACAATATTCCATTGTGACTTTCAAATGCTCTGATTTGCCATCAGAATGCTCCAATGTGCCATGACGTTACAGTATGACTTCACAATAATCCATTGTGATGTAACAATGCTTGAATGTGACATCACAATTCTCCAATGTTCCAACCTTATCGCCCCATGTAAAATTATACTGCTCCAATGTGCCATCACAATGTTCCTTTGTGACATCACAATTATCCAGTGTGACATCACAATGCTCCAATTTGACATCACAA
>NW_008339765.1:51961-80845 GCF_000622305.1 Nannospalax galili
TATTGCTCCAATGTGACATCACAATGTTACAGTATGATTTCACAGTGCTGCAATGTGACCTGACAGTGCTCCAATATGCCAACACTGTTGCCCCATGTGAAATCACAATAGTCTTTGGTGCCATCACAATGTTAAAATATGACTTTACAGTTTTCCATTATGATATCACAGTGCCCCAATGTGAGTTATCAATTCTCAAAAGTGCCAAAACTATCACCCTGTGTACCCTTATATTGCTCCAGTATGCCATCACAATGTCACAGTAGGGATTCTAATGTTCCAATGTGACATCACAATACTCCAATGTAAAATAGTATCGGTTCATGTGCCTTTATATTGCTCCAATGTTCTATGACAATGTTACAATGTGACTTCACAATGTTCCATTATGACATCACTATGCTCCAAAGCGACTGCACAGTATTCAATTGTGACATCACAATGCTCCAATATTCCAACACTATTGTTCCATGTATTATTATATTACTCCATAGTGCCTGCAAAATGTTAAAAGATGACTTCACAATGCTCCTTTATCATTTCACAATGCTTCATTTTGATGTCCCAATGCTCCACTATGCCAATATAATTGCCCCATGTGCTTATATATTTCTCCATAAAGCAATCAAAATGTTACAATATGAATTCGAAGTGCTCCTTTCTGACATCTCAATGCTCCAGAGTAACAGAATGGCCCCATGAGCCATATTCTTGATTCAATGTACCATCACAATGCTAACCGATGACTTCTCAGTGTTCCTTTGTGATATCACAGTTCTACAATGACCCAATGGTATCGCCCAATGTGCCAAAATATTGCTCCAATATGCCATCAAATACTACAGTATGACTTTTCAATGTTCCATTATAACATCACAATGCTTCAATGTGCTAACACTGTGGTCCCAAATGTGCTATCACAATGTTACAATATGATTTCACAATGTTTCATTGTTACATCACAATGCTCTTTGACACCATCACCGTGTTAACATATGACAGCAAAATGTACCAATGTGCAATTAAAATGCTCCAATGTGTCATCACAAGGTATTAATATGCCAACACCATAAATCCATGTGCGAGTATATGGCTACAATAGGCCAACAATGTTACAATATGACTCCTGAATATTCCCTTGTGACCTCACAATGCTCGAATGTGACATCACAATGCTCCAATATGCCAACCCTATTGATCCACATGCCATTATATTGCCCCAATTTGGCATCACAATGTTAAAATATTAATTCACAATGTTACATTTTGACATCACAATGCTCCAATATTTCAACACTATTGTCCCATGTGTTATTATATTGCTCAATTGTGCCATCTAAATGTTAAAATTCGACTTCATAGTGTTCCACTGTGATAATAAAATGCCCAATGTGTGAAACTCTCTACCCATGTGGCATTATATTGCTCCATTGTGACATCACAATGTAATAATATGACTTCAAAATGTGACATCACAACACTGTTGCCCCACGTACCATTCCATTATTCCTATGTGCCATCACACTGTTAAAAATATAACTTCAGAACACCCCATTGTGTAGTCATTAGGCTCCCATGTGACATCACAATGCTCCAATGTGAAAACACTATTGCCACAACATGCAGTGAAAAGGCAACAATATGACTTTAAAAATGTGACATCACAATCCTGTAGTGTACAAAAACTTTTACCCCATGTGCCATTCTCTTGCTCCAATGCACCATCTCACTGTTACAATATGACTTCACAATGCTTCATTGTGAAGTCACAATGATCCCATATGATGTCACAATGCTCCACTGTGCCAACACTCTCGCCACATGTGCCATTATATTGCTCTATATGCCATCACAATGTTACAATATGTCTTCATAATGTTCCATTGTGACATCACAGTGTTCCATTGTGCCTTCAAAGTCCTCCAATGTGGCATGAAAATGTTCCAAGGTGCCAAACTTATTACCTCATGTGCCATTCATTATATTGCTCCAATGTAACATCACAATGTTACAATATGAATTCCCAATGCTCCAGGGTGTCATCACAATGCTTCAGTGTGAAATCACAATGCTCCAGTGTGAAATCACATTGCTCCAATGTGCCCTCACAATGCTCCAAAGTTCCAACACTAATGCCACGTGTCAGATTATATTGCGCCAATGTGTCATGACAACGTTACAATTTGACTTCCCAATGTTCCAATATGACATCACAATGCTCTAGTGTGACATCACAATCTTCCAATATGCCAACACTATCACCCCATGTGCCATTATATTGCTCCAATATGCCATCACAATCTTAAAATATGACTTCACAATATTCCATTGTGACTTTCAAATGCTCCGATTTGACATCAGAATGGTCCAGTATGCTATGACAATGTTACAGTATGACTTCACAATAATCCATTGTGATGTAACAATGACATCACAATGCTTCAATGTGCCAACACTATCACCCCATGTAATATCACAGTGCTCTATTGTGCCATCACAATGTTACAATATGACTTCAAAATATTCCATTGTGACATCGCAGTGCTCCAATATGACATCACAATGCTCCAATTTGACATCACAATGCACCAATGTGACATCAAAATATTACAAAATGGCATTCTGAGTGTTAAAATATGACTTCCCAGTGTTCAAATTTGACTTCACAGTGCTTTAATATGATACCACAATGCTACAATGTGCCAACACTAACTCCCCACGTGCTATTATATTTCTCCAATATATCATCACAATGTTACCATGTGCCTTCGGAATGTTCCCTTGTCACATCACAATCCTCACATGAGATATCACAATGCTCCATGGTGACATCACACTCTTACAAATATGAGTTCACAGTGCTCCATTGTGAAGTCACAATGGTACAATGTGACAACACTATCATCTCATGTTCCATCGTATTGCTCCAATGTGACATCACAATGTTACAGTATGATTTCACAGTGCTGCAATGTGACCTGACAGTGCTCCAATATGCCAACACTATTGCCCCATGTGAAATCACAGTGCTCTTTGGTGCTATCACAATGTTAAAATATGACTTTACAGTGTTCCATTATGATATCATAGTGCTCCAATGTGAGATATCAATTCTCAAAAGTGCCAAAACTCTCGCCCTGTGTACCCTGATATTGCCCCAATATGCCATCACAATGTCACAGTAGGGATTCTAATGTTCCAATGTGACATCACAATGCTGCAATGTGACCTCACAAAGCTCCAATGTTCTATGACAATGTTACAATGTGACTTCACAATGTTCCATTGTGAGATCACTACGCTCTAAAGCGACTTCACAGTATTCGATTGTGACATCACAATGCTCCAATATTCCAACACTATTGTTCCATGTCTTATTATATTGCTCCATATTGCCAGCAAACTGTTACAAGATGACTTCACAATGTTCCTTTGTCATTTCAAAATGCTTCATTTTGATGTCACAATGCTCCAGTATGCCAAAACTACTGCCCCATGTGCTTATATATTGCTTCATAGGGCAATCAAAATGTTACAATGTGAATTCACAGTGTTCCTTTGTGTCATCACAATGCTCGGGTGTAAAACAATCGTATCATGTGCCATTTTCTGGTTTCATTGTACCATCACAATGGTAACTGATGGCTTCTCAGTGTTCCTTCTTGACATCACAATACTACAATGAGCCAATACTATCACCCCATGTGCCAATATATTGTTCCAATATGCCATCAAAATGCTACAGTATGACTTTTCAATGTTCTGTTATAACATCACAATTCTCCAATATGCTAACACTACAGTCCCAATTGTGCCACCACAGTGTTAAAATATGACGTCACAATGTTTCCTTGTTTCTTCACAATGGTCCATGGTATCATCAACGTGTTTCAATATAACTGCAAAATGTACGAATGTGCGGTTACAATAATCTAATATACCATCACAATGCTTTAATCTGCCAACACCCTAGGTCCATGTGGTAGTATATTGCTCATATATGCCAACAATGTTACAATACAACTTTGAATGTTCCCTTGTGACATCACAGTGCTCCGATATGCCAACACTATCAACCCACATGCCAATATATTGCCCCAATATGGCATCAAAATGTAACAATGTAACTACACAATACTACGTTTTGACATCACAATGGTCCAATATTTCAGCACTATTATCCCTTGTGTTACTATATTGCTCCAATGGGCCATCACAATGTAACAATATGACTTCAAAATGTGACATCACAGCACTGTTGCCCCAGGTGCCATTCTATTGCTCCAATGTGCCATCACACCATTACAATATGACTTCACAATGGACATTGTGACGTCACAATGATCCAATGTGAGGTCACGAGGCTCCAATTTGACAACAGTCTTGCCACATGTGCCATTATATTGCTCTATATGCCGTCACAATGTTATTATATTTCTTCATATTGATGGATTGTGACATCACAATTTTCAATTGTGCCTTCAAAGTCCTCCAATGTGACATGAAAATGTTCCAATGTTCCAATACTATCACCACATGTGCCTTTCTATTGCTCGAATGTGACATCACAATGTTAAAGTATGACTTCACAATGCTCCAGGGTGTCATCAAAATGCTCCAGTGTAAAATCACAATTCTCCAATGTGCCATCACAAAGCTCCAATATGACTTTACTAAGGCCACGTGTGACATTATATTGCTCCAATATGTCATGACAATGTTACAACTTGACTATGCAATGTTCCAATGTGACATCACAATGCTCCACTGTAAAAATCAATGCTCCAATGTGCCAACACTAATTATATTGCTCCAATGTGTCATGACAATGTTACAATTTGACTTTGCAATGTTCCAATGTGACATCACAAAGCTCCAGTGTGACATCATAATCTCCAATGTGCCAACACTATTGCCATATGTACCATTATATTGTTCCAATATGCCATCACGATCTTACAATATGACATCACAATATTCCATTGTGAATACAAAATGCTCCAATGTGACATCACAACGCGTTAATATGCCTATGCCGTAAGTCCATGTGCTAGTGTATGGCGAAAATATGTCAACAATGTTACAATATGACTTCTTAATATTCTCTTGTGACCTCACAATGCTCGAATGTGACATAACGATGCTCCAATATGCCCACAATATTGATCCACGTGCCATTATATTGCCTCAATTTGTCATCACAATGCTCCAATATTTCAACACTATTGTCCCATGTGTTATTATATTGCTCCACTGTGCCATCAAAATATTAAAATTCGAATTCACAATGTTCCATTGTGATAAGACAATGCTCCAATATGCGAAACTATCTCACGATGTGTCATTGTATTGCTCCAATGTGCCATCACAATATAACAATATGACTTCAAAATGTGACATCATAACACTGTTTCCCCACGTGCCATTCTATTGTTCATATAAGCCATCACACTGTTAAAAATATAACTTAAGAATGCCCCATTGTGAAGTCACTATGCTTCAATGTGATGTCACAGTGCTCCAATGTGCCAACACTGTTGACCTATGTGCCATTATATTGCTCCAACATGAAATCAAAAGGTAAAAATATGACTTCAAAATGTGATATCACATTCCTGCAGTGTGCAAAAACTATTTTCCCATGTGCCATTCTATTGCTCCAAACCACCATCGAACTGTTACAATATGACTTCACAATGCTCCATTGTGAAGTCGCAATGACCCAATGTGATGTCAAAATGCCCCACTGTGCCAACAGTCTCTCCACATGTGCCATTATATTGCTCTATATGCAATCACAATGTTACAATATGACTTCACAATAATCCATTGTGATGTAACAATGCTTGAAGATGACATCAGAATTCTCAAATGTTCCAAGAGCATTGCCCCATGAGCCATTATACTGCTCCAGTGTGCCATGACAATGTTCCATTGTGACATCACTATTATCCGGTGTGACATCACAATGCTCTAATGTCATCAAAATATTCAAAAATGCCATTCAGAGAGTTAAAATATGACTTCCCAGTGTTCAAATTTGACTTCACAATGCTTTAATATGACACCACAATGCTCCAATGTGCCAACACTAACTCCCCAAGTGCAATTATATTTCTCCAATATATCATCACAATGTAACAATATGCCATCACAATGTTCTCTTGTCACATCACCATCCTCAAATGAGATATCACAGTGCTCCATGGTGCCATCCCACTCTTTCAATATGACTTTACAATGCTCCATTGTGAAGTCACAATGCTACAATGTTCCAACACTATCATCTCATGTTCCATTATACTGCTCCCATGTGTCATCACAATGTTACAGTATGATTTCACAATGCGGCAATGTGACCTGCCATTGTGCCAATACGCCAACACTGTTGCCCCATGTGAAATCACAATGCTCTTTGGTGCCTTCACAATGTTAAAATATGACTTTACAGTGTTCCAGTATGATATTACAGTGCTCCAATGTGAGATATCAATTCTCCAAAGTGCCAAAACTATAGTCCTGTGTACCCTTATATTGCTCCAATATGCCATCACAATGTCACAGTAGGGATTCTAATGTTCAAATGTTACATCACAATGCTCCAATGTAACAATAGTATTGGTTCATGTGCCTTTATATTGCTCCAATGTTTCATGACAATGTTACAATGTGACTTCACAATGTTCCATTGTGACATCACTATGCTCCAACGTGACTTCACAGTATTCGATTGTGATATCACGATGTTCCAATATTCCAACACTATTGTTCCATGTGTTATTATATTGCTCCATAGTGCCAGCAAAATGTTACAAGATGGCTTCACAATGTTCCTTTGTC
This sequence comes from Nannospalax galili, assembly GCF_000622305.1. NCBI lineage: Eukaryota > Metazoa > Chordata > Mammalia > Rodentia > Spalacidae > Nannospalax > Nannospalax galili. The sequence continues at coordinate 58,802 of NW_008339765.1, forward strand.
ATTTCAAATTGCTTCACTTTGATGTCACAATGCTCCAGTATGACAATACTACTGTCCCATGTGCTTCTATATTGCTTCATAGGGCAATTAAAATGTTACAATGTGAATTCACAGTGTTCCTTTATGACATCACAATGCTCAGGTGTACCACAATCGTACCATGTACCATTTTCCTGTTTCATTGCACCATCACGATGCTCACCGATGACTTCTCAGTGTTCCTTCTTGACATCACAATATTATAATAAGCCAATACTATCGCCCGATGTGCCAATATATTGTTCCAATATGCCATCAAAATGCTACAATATCACTTTTCAATGTCCGGTTATAACATCACTATGCTCCAATGTGCTAACACTACGGTCCAACATGTGCCATCATAGTGTGACAATATTATTTCACAATGTTCCCTTGTTTCTTCACAATGTTCCATGGTGCCACCAATGTGTTACAATATGACTGCAAAATGTACCAATGTGAAATTACAGTGCTCTAATATGACATCACACTGCTTTAATCTGCCAACACCATAGGTCCATGTGATAGCATATTGCTCCAATATGCCAACAATGTTACAATACCACTTCTCAATGTTCCCTTGTGACATCACAATGCTCGAATGTGACATCACAATGCTCTGATATGCCAAAATTATTGACCCACGTGCCAATATATTGCCCCAATTGCCATCAAAATGTTACAATATAACTATACAATATTACATTTTGACATCACAGTGCTCCAATATTTCAACACTATTTTCCCATGTGTTACTCTATTGCTCCAATGTGCCATCAAAATGTAATAATATGACTTCAAAGTTTGAGATCACAACACTGTTGCCCTATGTGCCATTCTATTGCTCCAATGTGCCATCGGACTATTAAAATATGACTTCACAATGGTCATTGTGACGTCATAATGATCCAATGTGATGTCACAATGCTCCAATGTGACAACAGTCTCGCCACATGTGCCATTGTATTGCTCTACATGCCATCAAAATGTTACAATATGTCTTCATATTGCTCCATTGTGACATCACAATGTTCCATTGTGTCTTCAAAGTCCTCCAATGTGTAACGAAAAAGTTCCAATGTACCAATATTATCACCTGATATGACAATATATTGCTCCAATGTGACATCACAGTGTTACAGTATGACTTCACAATGCTCCAGGGTGTCATCACAATGATCCAGTGTGAAATCACAATTCTCCAATGTGCCATGACAATGCTCCAAAGTTCCAACAATAATACCACTTGAGACAATATCTGGCTCCAATGTGTCATGACAATGTTACAATTTGACTTCTCAGTGTTCCAATGTGACATCACAATGCTCCAGTGGAACATCATAATGCTCCAATGTGCCAACACTATCGCCCCATGCACCATTATATTGCTCCAATATGCCATCACGGTCTTACAATATGACATCACAATATTCCATTGTGACTTCATGACTTCAATATGCTCCAATTTGACATCAGAATGCTCCAATGTGCCATCACAATGTTACAATATGACTTCACAATAAACCATTGTGATGTAACAATGCTTGAAGATGACATCAGTATTCACAGATGTCCCAACAGTATCATCCCATGTGCCATTATACTCCTCCAATGTGCCATCACAATGTTCCATTGTGACATCACAGTTATCCAGTGTGACATCACAATGCTCCAATGCAACAACAGTATCAACTCATGTGCCATTATATTGCTCCAAAGTTCCATGACAATGTCACAATATGACTACACAATGCTCCATTGTGACATCACAGTGCTCCAATATTCCAACACTACTGTCCCATGTGTTATTATATTGCTCCATTGTGCCATCACAATGTTAAAATTCAACTTCACACTGTTCCATTGTGATAATACTATGCTCCAATGTGTGAAACTATCTACCTATGTGGCATTATATTGCTCCAATGTGCTATCACAATGGAACAATATTACTTCAAAATGTGACATCATAACACTGTTGCGCCATGTGCCATTTTTGCTCCTATGAGCCATCACACTTAAAAATATAACTTCAGAATGCCCCATTGTGAATGCACTGTGCTCCAATAGGACCTCACAGTGCTCCAATGTGCCAACACTATTGCCCCATGTGCTATTACATTACTCCAACATGCAATCAAAAGGTAACAATATGACTTCAAAATGTGACATCACAATCCTGCAGTGTGCGAACAATATTTCCCCATGTGCCATTCTATTACTCCAAAGCGCCATCACACTGTTACAATATGACTTCACAATTCTCCATTGTGACGTCACAATGATTCAATGACAACACAATGCTCTACTGTGCCAACACTCTAGCCTCATGTGCCATTATATTGCTCTATGTGCCATCACAATGTTACAATATGTCTTCATAATGTTCCATTGTGACATCACAATGTTCCATTGTGTCTTCAAAGTCCTCCAATGTGGCATGAAAATATTCCAATATGCCAACCTTATTACCTCATGTGCCATTACATTGCTCCAATGTGACATCGCAATCTTACAATATGACTTCACAATGCTCCAAGGTGTCATCACAAGGCTCTAGTGTGAAATCACCATGCTCTAATGTGCCATCAAAGTGCTCAAAGTTCTAACACTAATGCCACATATGACATTATATTGCCCCAATGTGTCATGACGATGTTAAAATTTGACTTCGCAATATTCCAATGTGACATGACAATGCTCCAATATAACAATAGTATTGGTTCATGTGCCTTTATATTGCTCCAAAGTTCCATGAAAATGTCACAATATGACTTCACAATGTTCCATTGTGACATTACAATGCTCCAAGGTGACTTCACAATGTTCCATTCTGACATCACAACACTCCAATACTCCAACATATAGCTCCATGTGTTATTATATTGCTCCATACTGCCTGCAAAATGTTACAAGATGATTTCACAATGTACCTTTGTCAATACACATTGCTTCATTTTCATGTCACAATGCTACACTATGCCAATATAGTTACCCCATGTGCTGATATATTGCTCCATAGAGCAATCAAAATGTTACAATATGAATTCACAGTGTTCCTTTCTGACATCACAATGCTCCAGTGTAACACTATCGCCCCATGTGCCATTTTGTTGATTCAATGTACCATCACAATGCTAACCGATGACTTCTCAGTGTTCCTTTGTGACATCACAGTCCTACAATGACCGAATAATATGGCCCCATGTGACAATATATTGCTCCAATATGCCATCAAATGCTGCACTATGACTTTTCAATGTTCCATTATAAAATTACAAAGCTCCAGTGTGCTAAAACTATGGTCCCAAATGCGCTATCACAATGTTACAATATGATTTCACAGTGTTTCATTGTTACATCACAATGCTCCTTGGTAATATCACCATGTTACCATATGATCAAAATGTACCAGTGTGCAATTAAAATGTTCCAATGTGACATCACAATGTTACAGTATGACTTCACAATGCTCCAGAGTGTCATCACAATGCTCCAGTGTGAAATCACAATTCTCCAATGTGCCATCACAATGCTCCAATGTTCCAACACTAATGCCAAATGCGAATCTATATTGCTCCAATGTGTCCTGACAGCGTTACAATTTGTCTTCGCAATGTTCCAATGTGACATCACAATGTTCCAATGTGACATCATAATGCTCCAATGTGCCAACACTATTGCCCCATGCACCATTATATTGCTCCAATATGCCATCACGATCTTACAATATGACATCACAATATTCCATTGTGACTTCTAAATGCTCCAATTTGACATCAGAATGCTCCAATGTGCCATCACAATGTTACAATATGACTTCACAATAAACCATTGTGATGTAAGAATGCTTGAAGATGACATCAGAATTCTCAAAAGTTCCAACAGTATCGTCTCATGTGCTATTATACTGCTGCAGTGTGCCATCACATTGTTCCATTGTGACATCACAATTATCCAGTGTGACATCACAATGCTCCAATGTGACATCAAAATGCACTAATGTGACATCAAAATATTCCAAAATACCATTCAGAGTGTTAAAATATGACTTCCAAGTGTTCAAATTTGACTTCACAATGCTTTAATATGACACCACAATGCTCCAATGTGCCAACACTAACTCCCCAAGTGCCATTATATTTCCCCAATGTATCATCACAATGTTACAATATGCTTTCACAATGTTCCCTTGTCACATCACAATCCTCAAATGTGGCATCACAGTGCTCCAAGGTGCCATCACACTGTTACAATCTTACATGACAATGCTCCATTGAGACGTCACAATGATCCAATGTGACCTCACATAGCTCCAATGTGCCAACACCCTGGTCCCATATGCCATTATATTGCTCTATATGCCATCATAATTTTTAAATATGTCTTCATAATGTTCCATTGTGACATCACACTGATCCAGCGTGACTTCATAATGCTCCAATATGACATCATAATGAACGAATGTGACATCAAAATATTCCAAAATGCTATTCAGAGTTTTACAATATGACTTCACAGTCTTCAAATTTCACTACATAATGCTTCAATACGACACCACAATACTACAAAGTGTCAACACTAACTCCCCAAGTGCCATTATATTTCTCCAATATATCATCACAATGTTAAAAACATGCCTTCACAATATTCCTAGTCACATCACAATCCTCAAATGTGACATCACCATCCTCCACAGTGCCATCACACTGTTACAATCTGACTTCACAATGCTCCGCTGTGATGTCAAAATGATCCAATGTGACGTCAAAATGCTCCAATGTGCCAACACTCTCGTCCCATGTATCATTATATTGCTCTATATGCCATCACAATGTTACAATATGTCTTCATAATATTCCATTGTGACATGACAATTACCCAGAGTGACATCACAATGCTCTAATGTGACATCACAATGCACCAATGTAACATCAAAATATTCCAAAATGCCATTCAGAATGTTAACGTATGACTTCACAATGTTCAAATTTGACTTCACAACGCTTCAATATGAATCCAGAATGCTACAAATTGAGAATACTAACTCCCCAAGTGCAATTACATTTCTCCACCATTATGCCATCAAAATGCTACACTATGACTTTTCAATGTTCCGTTATAACATCACAATGCTCCAATATGCTAACACTACACTCCCAATTGTGCCATCAGAGTGTTGTAATATGACTTCACAATGTTTCTTTGTTTCTTCACAATGGTCCATGGTGCCATCATCGTGTTACAATATGACTGCAAAATGTACCAATGTGCAATTACAATGCTCTAATATGATATTACAATGCTTTAGTCTGCCAACACCCTAGGTCCATGTGGTAGTATATTGCTCAAATGTGGCAACAATGTTACAAATAACTTCTGAATGTTCCCTTGTGACATCACAATGCTCGTTTGTGACATCACAATGCTACAATATGTCAACACTATCGACCCACGTGCCAATATATTGCCAAATATGGCATTAAAATGTAACAATATAACTTCACAATATTACATTTTGACATCACAATGGTCCAATATTTCAGCACTATTATCCCATGTGTTACTATATTGCTCTAATGGGCCATCACAATGTAACAATATGACTTCATAATGTGACATCACAACACTGTTGCCCAGGTGCCATTCTATTGCTCCAATGTCCCATGACACTGTTACACTATGACTTCACAATGGACATTGTGATATCAAAATGATCCAATGTGAGGTCACGAGGCTCCATTGTGACAACAGTCTCGCCACATGTGCCATTGTATTGCTCTATATGCCATTAGAATGTTACAATATTTCTTCATATTGATGGATTGTGACAACACAATGTTCAATTGTGCCTTCAAAGTCCTCCAATGTGACATGAAAATGTTCCAATGTGCCTATACTATCACCACATGTGCCTTTCTATTGCTCGAATGTGACATCACAATGTTAAAGTATGACTTCACAATGCTCCAGGGTGTCATCAAAATGCTCCAGTGTGAAATCACAATTCTCCAATGTGCCATCACAAAGCTCCAAAGTTACAACACTAATGCCACGTGTGACATTATATTGCTCCAATGTGTCATGACAATGTTACAATTTGACTTTGCAATGTTCCAATGTGACATCACAAAGCTCCAGTGTGACATCATAATGCTCCAATGTGCCAACACTATAGCCGCATGTACCATTATATTGTTCCAATATGCCATCATGATCTTACAATATGACATCACAATATTCCATTGTGAATTCAAAATGCTCCAATGTGACATCAGAACGTGTTAATATGCCAATGCCATAACTCCATGTGCTAGTTTATGGCATAAATATGCCAAAATATGACTTCTGAATATTCTCTTTTGACCTCACAATGCTAGAATGTGACATTACGATGCTCCGATATGCCAACCCTCTTGATCCCCATGCCATTATATTGCCCCAATCTGGCATCACAATGTTACAAAATTAATTCACAATGTTACATTTTGACATCACAATGCTTCAATATTTCAACATGTTGTCCCATGTGTTATTATATTGCTCCACAGTGCAACCAAAATGTTAAAATTCGAATTCACAGTGTTCCATTGTGAAAATACAATGCTGCAATGTGCAAAACTATCTCCCAATGTGTCATTGTATTGCTCCAATGTGCCATCACAATATAACAATATGACTTCAAAATGTGACATCACAACACTGTTGCTCCAAGTGCCATTCTATTGCTCCTATGAGCCATCACACTATTAAAAATATAACTTAAGAATGCCCCATTGTGAAGTCACTATGCTTCAATGTGATGTCACAATGCTCCATTGTGCCAACACTATTGACCTATGTGCCATTATATTGCTCCAACATGCAATCAAAAGGTAATAATATGACTTCAAAATGTGACATCACAATCCTGCAGTGTGCGAAAACTATTTTCCCATGTGCCATTCTATTGCTCCAAACCACCATTGCACTGTTACAATATGACTTCACAATGTTATATTGTGAAGTCGCAATGATCCAATGTGATGTCACAATGCCCCACTGTGCCAACACCCTCTCCACATGTGCCATTTTATTGCTCTATATGCCATCACAATGTTACAATATGACTTCACAATAATCCATTGTGATGTAACAATGCTTGAAGATGACATCAGAATTCTCAAATGTGCCAAGAGTATCGCCCCATGAGCAACTATACTGCTCCACTGTGCCATGACAATGTTCCATTGTGACATCACAATGCTCCAATGTGACATTGAAATATTTCAAAATGCCATTCAGAGTGTTAAAATATGACTTCCCAGTGTTCAAATTTGACTTCACAATGCTTTAATATGACACCACAATGCTCCAATGTGCCAACACTAACTACACAAGTGCCATTATATTTCTCCAATATATCATCACAATGTAACAATATGCCATCACAATGTTCTCTTGTCACATCACCATCCTCAAATGAGATATCACAGTGCTCCATGGTGCCATCCCACTCTTTCAATATGACATTACAATGCTCCATTGTGAAGTCACAATGCTACAATGTTCCAACACTATCATCTCATATTCCATTATACTGCTCCCATGTGTCATCACAATGTTACAGTATGATATCACAATGCGGCAATGTGACCTGCCATTGTGCCAATACGCCAACACTGTTGCCCCATGTGAAATCACAATGCCCTTTGGTGCCATCACAATGTAAAAATATGACTTTACAGTGTTTCATTATGATATCACAGTGCTCCAATGTGAGATATCAATTCTCCAAAGTGCCAAAACTATCGCCCTGTGTACCCTTATATTGCTCCAATATGCCATCACAATGTCACAGAAAGGATTCTAATGTCAAATGTTACATCACAATGCTCCAATGTAACAATAGTATCAGTTCATGTGCTTTTATATTGCTCCAATGTTCCATGACAATGTTACAATGTGAGTTCACAATATTCCATTGTGACATCACTATGCTCCAAGGTGACTTCACAGTATTCGATTGTGACATCACGATGTTCCAATATTCCAACACTATAGTTCCATGTGTTATTGTATTGCTCCATAGTGCCAGCAAAATGTTACAAGATGACTTCACAATGTTCCTTTGTCATTTCAAATTGCTTCATTTTGATGAGACAATGCTCCAGTATGCCAATACTACTGCCCCATGTGCTTATATATTGCTTCATAGCACAATCAAAATGTTACAATGTGAATTCACAGTGTTCCTTTGTGACATCACAATGCTCAGGTGTACCACAATCATACCATGTGCCATTTTCTTGTTTCATTGTACCATCACGGTGTTAACCGATGACTTCTCAGTGTTCCTTCTTGACATCACAATATTACAATGAGCCTATACTATCGCTCCATGTGCCAATATATTTTTCCAATATGCCATCAAAATGCTGCAATATGACTTTTCAATGTCCCGTTATAACATCACAATGCTCCAATATGCTAAAACTCCAGTCCCACATGAGCCATCACAGTGTTACAATATGACTTCAAAATGTTTCCTTGTTTCTTCACAATTGTCCATGGTGCCATCAACGTATTACAATATGACTGCAAAATAAACCAATCTGCAATTACAGTGCTCTAATATGACATCACAATGATTTAATCTGCCAACACCATAGGTCCATGTGCTAGTATATTTCTCCAATATGCCAACAGTTACAATATGACTTCTGAATGTTCCCTTGTGACATCACAATGCTCAAATGTGACATCAGAATGCTCTGATATGCCAAAACTATTGAGTTACATGCCAATATATTGCCCCAATTCTCCATCAAAATGTTACAAAATATCTACACAATATTACATTTTGACATCACAGTGCTCCAATATTTCAACACTATTGTCCCATGTGTTACTATATTGCTCCAATGTGCCATCACAATATAACAATATGACTTCAAAATTTGATATCACAACACTGTTACTCTATGTGCCATTCTATTGCTCCAATGTGCCATCGCAGTGTTAAAATATGACTTCACAATGGCTATTGTGACGTCATAATGATCCAATGTGATGTCACAATGCTCCACTGTGACAACACTCTCGCCACATATGCCATTGTATTGCTCTACATGCCATCAAAATGTTACAATATGTCTTCATATTGCTCCATTGTGACATCACAAAGTTCCATTGTGCGTTCAAAGTCCTCCAATGTGTCATGAAAATGTTCCAATATGCCAACACTATCACCTGATGTGACATTATATTGCTCCAAAGTGACATCACAGTGTTACAGTATGACTTCACAATTTCCAGGATGTCATCACAATCATCCAGTGTGAAATCACAATTCTCCAATGTGCCATCACAATGCTACAAAGTTCCAAATAATAATACCACTTGAGACAATATATGGCTCCAATGTGTCATGACAATGTTAAATTTGACTTCGCAGTGTTCCAATGTGACATCACAGTGCTCCAGTGCTACATCATAATGCTCCAATGTGGCAAAACTATCGCCCCATGTGCCATTATATTGCTCCAATATGCCATCACGATCTTACATTATGACATCACAATATTCCATTGTGACTTCAAAATGCTCCAATTTGACATCACAATGCTCCAATGTGCCATCATAATGTTATAATATGACTTTACAATAATCCATTGTGATGTAACGATGCTTGAAGATGACATCAGTATTCAAAGATGTCCCAACAGTATCACCCCATGTGCCATTATACTCTTCCAATGTGCCATCACAATGTCCCATTGTGACATCACAGTTATCCAGTGTGACATCACAATGCGCCAATGTGACATCACAATGCAGCAATGTGACATCAAAATATTCCATGCCAAAATGTCATTCAGAGTGTTGCAGTATGACTTCACGATGTTCAAATTTGACTTCACGGTGCTTTAATATGACACCACAATGCTCCAATGTGCCAACACTAACTATCCAAGTGCCATTAGATTTCTCCGATATATCATCAAAATGTTATAATATGCATTCACAATGTTTCCTTGTAACATCACAATCCTCAGATGTGACGTCACAATGCTCTAAGGTGCCATCACAGTGTTAAAATGTGACTTTACAGTGTTCCATTATGATATCACAGTGCTCCATTGTGAGATATCAATTCTCCAAAGTGCCACAACTATCACCCTGTGTACCCTTATATTGCTTCAATATGCCATTATGATGTCACAGTAGGAATTCTAATGTTCCAATGTGACATCACAATGCTCCAATGTAACAAAAATATCAACTCATGCGCCTTTATATTGCTCCAAAGTTCCACGACAGTGTCACAATATGACTACACAATGTTCCATATTGACATCACAATGCTCCAAGGTGACTTCACAATGTTCCATTGTGATATCACAGTGCTCCAATATTCCAACACTACTGTCCCATATGTTATTATATTGCTCCATTGTGCCATCAAAATGTTAAAAGTCGACTTCACACTGTTCCATTGTGATAATACTATGCTCCAATGTGTGAAACTCTCTTGCCATGTGGCATTATATTGCTCCAATGTGCCATCACAATGTAACAATATGTCTTCAAAATGTGACATCATAACACTGTTGCGCCATGTGCCATTTTTGCTCCTATGAGCCATCACACTGTTAAAAATATGACTTCAGAATGCCCCATTGTCAAGTCACTATGCTCCAATGTGACGTCACATTGCTCCAATGTGTCAACACTATTGCCCCATGTGCCATTACATTGCTCCAACATGCAATCAAAAGGTAACAATATGACGTCAAAATGTGATATCATAATCCTGCAGTGTGCGAACAATATTTCCCCATGTACCATTCTATTGCCTCAAAGCGCCATCACACTGTTACAATATGACTTCACAATGCTCCATTGTGACGTCACAATGATCCAATATGACATCACAATGCTCTACTGTGCCAACACTCTAGCCACATGTGCCATTATATTGCTCTATGTGCCATCACAATGTTACAACATGTCTTCATGATGTTACATTGTGACATCACAATGTTCCATTGTGCCTTCAAAGTCCTCCAATGTGGCATGAAAATATTCCAATGTGCCAACCTTGTTACCTCATGTGCCATTATATTGCTCCAATGTGACATCGCAATGTTACAATACGACTTCACAATGCTCCAGGGTGTCATCACAATGCTCCAGTTAGAAATCACAATGATCTAAAGTGCCATCAAAGTGCTCAAAGTTCTAACACTAATGCCACGTATGATATTATATTGCTCCAATGTGTCATGACGATGTTAAAATTTGACTTCGCAATATTCCAATGTGACACCACAATGCTCCAATGTAACAATAGTAATGATTCATGTGCCTTTATATTGTTCCAATGTTCCATGACAATGACACAATATGACTTCACAATGACTCATTGTGACATCACATTGCTCCAAGGTGACTTCACAATGTTCCATTCTGACATCACAACGCTCAAATACTCCAACACTATAGCTCCATGTGTTATTATACTGCTCCATAGTGCCAGCACAATGTTACAAGATGACTTCACAATGTTACTTTGTCATTTCACAATGCTTCATTTTGATGTCACAGTGCTCCACTATGCCAATATAATTGCCCCATTTGCTTATATATTGCTCCATAGAGCAATCAAAATGTTACAATATGAATTCACAGTGTTCTTTTCTGACATCACAATGCTCCAGTGTAACACTATCGCCCCATGTGCCATTTTCTTGATTCAATGTACCATCACAATGCTAACTGTTGACTTCTCAGTATTCCTTTGTGACATCACAATCCTAAAATGACCCAATACTACAGCCCCATGTGCCAATATATTGCTCCAGTATGACATCGAATGCTGCAGTATGACTTTTCAATGTTCCATTATAACATCGCAAAGCTCCAATGTGCTAACACTATGGTCCCAATTGCGCTATCACAATGTTACAATATGATTTCACAGTGTTTCATTGTTACATCACAATGCTCCTCGGTACCATCACCGTGTTACCATATGACAGTAAAATGTACCAATGTGCAATTAAAATGCTCCAATGTCACATCACAATGTTACAGTATGACTTCACAATTATCCAGGGTGTCATCACAATGCTCCGGTGTGAAATCACAATTCTCCTATGTGCCATCACATTGCTCCAAAGTTCCAACACTAATGCCACGTGTGAAATTATATAGCTACAATGTGTTCTGACAGTGTTACAATTTGACTTCACAATGTTCCAATGTGACATCACAATGGTCCAGTGTGACATCATAATGCTCCAATGTGCCAACACTATCGCCCCATGTACCATTATATTGCTCCAATATGCCATCACGAACTTACAGTATGACATCACAATATTCCATTATGACTTCAAAATGCTCCAATTTGACATCAGAATGCTCCAATGTGCCATCACAATGTTACAATATGACTTCACAAATATATATTGTGCTGTAACAATACTTGAAGATGACATCAGAGTTCTCAAAAGTTCCAACAGTATCGTCCCATGTGCCATTATACTGCTCCAGTGTGCCATCACACTGTTCCATTGTGACATCACAATTTTCCAGTGTGACATCACAATGCTCCAATGTGACATCAAAATGCACTAATGTGACATCAAAATATTCCAAAATACCATTCAGAGTGTTAAATATGACTTCCAAGTGTTCAAATTTGACTTCACAATGCTTTAATATGACACCACAATGCTCCAATGTGCCAACACTAACTCCCCAAGTGCCATTATATTTTTACAATATGCCTTCACAATGTTCCCTTGTCACATCACAATCCTCACATGAGACATCACAATGCTCCATGGTGCCATCACACTCTTACAATATGACTTCACAATTCTGCATTGTGAAGTCACAATGCTCCAATATGCCAACACTCTCATCTCATGTTCCATCATATTGCTCCAATATGACATCACAATTTTATAGTATGATTTCACAATGCTGCAATGTGACGTGACAATGCTCCTATATGCCAACACTGCTGCCCCATGTGAAATCACAATGCTCTTTGGTGCCATCACAATGTTAAAATATGACTTTACAGTGTTCCATTATGATATCAAAGTGCTCCAATGTGAGATATCAGTTCTCCAAAATGCCAAAACTCTCGCCCTGTGTACCCTTATATTGCTCCAATATGCCATCACAATGTCACAGAAGGGATTCTAATGTTCCAATGTGACATCACAATGCTCCAATGTAAAATAGTATTGGTTCATGTGCCTTTATTTTGCTCTAAAGTTCCATGACAATGTTACAATGTGACTTCACAATGTTCCATTGTGACATCACTATGTTCCAAGGTGAATTCACAGTATTCGATTGTGACATCACAGTGCTTCAATATTCCAACACTATTTTTCCATGTGTTATTATATTGCTCAATCGTGCCAGCAAAATGTTATATGAGGACTTCACAATGTTCCTTTGTCATTTCTAAATGCTTCATTTTGATGTCACAATTCTCCAGTATGCCAATACTACTGCCCCATGTGCTTATATATTGCTTCATAGCACAATCAAAATGTTACAATGTGAATTCACAGTGTTCCTTTGTGACATCACAATGCTTGGGTGTAACACAATCATACCATGTGACATTTTCTTGTTACACTGAACCATCATGATGCTAACCGATGGCTTCTCAGTGTTCCTTCTTGACATCACAATACTACCATGAGCCAATACTATCGCCCCATGTGCCAATATATTGTTCCAATATGCCATCAAAATGTTACAGTATGACTTTTCAATATTCTGTTATAACATCACAATGCTCCAATGTGCTAACACTACGGTCCCACATGTGCCATCACAGTGTTACAACATGACTTCACAATGTTTCCCTGTTTCTTCACAATGGTCCATGGTGCCATCAACGTGTTACAATATGACCGCAAAATGTATCAATTAGCAATTACGATGCTCTAATATGACATCATAATGCTTTAATCTGCCAAAACCCTACGTCCATGTGGTGTATATTGCTCAAATATGCTAACAATGATATAATATGACTTCTGAGTGTTCCCTTGCAAATCACAATGCTCGAATGTGACATTACAAGGCTCTGATATGCCAACACTATCGACCCACTTGCCAATATATTGCCCCAATTTCGCATCAAATTTTACAACATAACTTCACAATATTACATTTTGACATCACAATGCTCCAATATTTCAGTACTATTATCCCATGTGTTATTATATTGCTCCATTGTGTCATGACAATGTAACAATATGACATCACAATACTGTTGCCCTATGTGCAATTCTATTGCTCCAATGTGCCATCGAACTGTTAAAATATGACTTCGCAATGCTCCATTGTGACGTCACAACGATTGAATGTGACGTCACAATGATCCAATGTGACATCACAATACTCCAATGTGGCAACACTCTCCCCACATGTGCCATTGTATTGCTCTACATGCCATCAGAATGTTACAATATGTCTTCATATTGATCTATTGTGACATCACAATGTTCCATTGTGCGTTCAAAGTCCTCCAATGTGTCATGAAAAGTTTCAGTGTGCCAACAATATCACCTGATGTGCCATTGTATTGCTCCAATGTCACATCACAATGTTACAGTATGACTTCACTATGCTCCAGGATGTCATCACAATGTTCCAGTGTGAAATCAAAATTCTCAAATGTGCCATCACAGTGCTTCAAAGTTCCAACAATAATACCACGTGAGAGAACATTTGGCTCCAATGTGTCATGACAATGTTACAATTTGAATTCGCAATGTTCCAATGTGACGTCACAATGCTCCAGTGTAAGATCATAATGCTCCAATGTGCCAAAACTATCGCCCCATACACCATTATATTGCTCCAATATGCCATCACGATCTTACAATATGACATCACAATATTCCATTGTGAATTCAAAATGCTCCAATTTGACATCACAATGCTCCAATTTGCAATCACAATATTGTAATATGACTTGACAATAATATATTGTGATGTAACAATGCTTGAAGATGACATCAGAATTCACAGATGTCCCAACAGTATCACCCCATGTGCTTTTACACTGCTCCAATGTGCGATCACAATGTTCCATTGTGACATCACAATTATCCAGTGTGATCTCACAATGTGCCAATGTGACATCACAATGCAGCAATGTGACATCAAAATATTCCATGCCAAAATATCATTCAGCGTGTTACAATATGACTTCACTGTGTTCAAAATTGATTTCACAATGCTTTAATATGACAGCACAATGCTCCAATTTGCCAACACCAACTACCCAAGTGCCATTAGATTTCTCCAACATGTTATCACAATGTTATAATATGCATTCACAATGTTCTCTTGTCACATCACAATCGTCAAATGTGACATCACAATGCTCTATGGTGCCATCACAATTTTAAAATGTGACTTTACAATGCTCCATTGTGATACCACAGTGCTCCAATGTGAGATATCAATTCTCCAAAGTGCCAAAACTATCACCCTGTGTACCCTTATATTTCTCCAATATGCCATCACAATGTCACAGCAGGGATTCTAATATTCCAATGTGACATCACAATGCTCCAATGTAAAACAGTTGCAGTTCATGTGTCCTTATATTGCTCCAATATTCCATGACAATGTTACAAGACAACTTCAAAATGTTCCTTTGTCATTTCACAATGCTTCAATGTCACAACTTCACAGTATTCGATTATGACATCACAATGCTCCAATATACCAACACTATTGTTCCATTTGTTATTATATTGCTCCATAGTGCAAGTAAAATGTTACAAGATGACTTCACAATGTTCCTTTGTCATTTCACAATGCTTCATTTTGATGTCACAATGCTCCAGTATGCCAATACTACTGCCCCATGTGCTTATATATTGCTTCATAGCACAATCAAAATGTTACAATGTGAATTCACAGTGTTCCTTTGTGACATCACAATGCTCGGGTGTACCACAATCGTACCATGTGCCATTTTCTTGTTTCATTGCACCATCACAATGCTAACCGATGACTTCTCAATGTTCCTTCTTGACATCACAATACTACAATGAGCCAATACTATCGCCCCATGTGCCGATATATTCTTCCAATACGCCATCAAAATGCTACAATATGACTTTTCAGTGATTGTTGTAACATCACAATGCTCCAATGTGCTAACACTACGGTTCCACCTGTGCCATCACAGTGTAACAATATGACTTCACAATGTTTCCTTGTTCCTTCACAATGGTCCATGGTGCCATCAACATCTTACAATATGACTGCAAATGTACCAATGTGCAATTACAATCCTCTAATATGACATCACAATGCTTTAATCTGCCAATACCATAGGTCCATGTGGTAGTATATTGCTCCAATATGCCAACAATGTTACAATATGACTTCTGAATATTCCCTTGTGACATCACAATTCACGAATGTGACATCACAATGCTCAAATATGCCAAAACTATCGACCCATTTGGCAATATATTGCCCCAATTTGGCATCAAAATCTTACAATATAACTTCACAATATTACATTTTGATATCACAATGCTCCAATATTTCAGCACTTTATCCCATGTGTTACTACATTGCTCCAATGGGACATCACAATGTAACAATATGACTTCAAAATGTGACTTCACAGCACTGTTGCCCCATGTGCCATTCTGTTGCTCCAATGTACCATTGCACTGTTACAATAAGACTTCACAATTGCGAGGTCACAATCATCCAATGCGATGTCACAATGCTCAACTGTGCCAACACTACTGCCACATGTGCCATTATGTTGCTCTATATGCCATCACAGTGTTACAATATGTCTTCATAATGTTCCATTGTGACATCACAATGTTCCATTGTGCCTTGAAAGTCCTCCAATGTGGCATGAAAATGTTCCAAGGTGCCAACCTTATTACCCCATGTGCCATTACATTGCTCCAATGTGACATCACAATGTTACAATATGACTTCAAAATGCTCCAATGTGACATCACAATGCTCCAGTGTGATCACAATGCTCCAATGTGCCATCACAATGCTCCAAATTTCCAACACTAACGCCACGCGTGACATTATATTACTCCAATGTGTCATGACAATGTTACAATTTGACTTTGCAATGTTCCAATGTGACATCACAATGCTCCAATGTGCCAACACTATCACCCCATGTGCCAATATATTGCCCCAATATGCCATCACGATCCACCATATGACATCACAATATTCCATTGTGACTTCCAAATCCTCTGATTTGACATCAGAATGCTCCAATGCGCCATGACAATGTTACATTATGACTTCACAATAATCCATTGCAATGTAACAATGCTCGAAGATGACATCACAGTTCTCCAATGTGCCAACAGTATCGCCCCATATACCATTATGCTGCTCCAATGTGCCATCAGAATGTTCCATTGTGCCAGCACAATTATCCAGTGTGACATCACAATGCTCCAATATGACTTCAAAATATTCGAATATGACATTTAGAGTTTTAAAATATGACTTCCCAGTGTTCAAATTTGACTTCACAATGCTTTAATATGACACAACAATGTTCCAATGTGCCAACACTAACTCCCCACGTGCCACTATATTTCTCCAATATATCATCACAACCTTACAATACGCCTTCACAATGTTCCCTTGTCACATCACAATCCTCAAATGAGACATCACAGTGCTCCACGGTGCCATCACACTCTTACAATATGACTTCACAATGCTCCATCGTGAAGTCACAATGCTCCAATGTGCCAACACTATCATCTCATGTTCCATCGTATTGCTCCAATGTGACATCACAATGTTACAGTATGTTTTCACAATGCTGCAATGTGAACTGACAGTGCTCCAATAGGCCAACACTCTTGCCCCATGTGAAATCACAATGCTCTTTGGTGCCATCACAATGTTAAAATATGACTTCACAGTGTTCCATTATGATATCACAGTTCTCCAATGTGAGATATCATTTCTCCAAAGTGCCAAAACTATCGCCCTATGTACCCTCATAGTGCTCCAATATGCCATCACAATGTCACAGAAGGGATTCTAATGTTCCAATGTGACATCACAATGCTCCAATGTAAAAATAGTATTGGTTCATGTGCCTTTATATTGTTCCAATGTTCCATGACAATTTTATAATGTGGCTTCACAATGTTCCATTGTGACATGACTATGCTCCATGGTGACTTCACAGTATTCGATTGTGACATCACAATGCTCCAATATTCCAACATTATTGGTCCATTTGTTATTATATTGCTCCATAGTGCAAGCAAAATGTTACAAGATGACTTCACAATGTTCCTTTTTCATTTAAAAATGCTTCATTTTGATGTCACAATGCTCCAGTATGCCAATACTCCTGCCCCCATGTGCTTATATATTGCTTCATAGCACAAAGTGTTACAATATGAATTCAGTGTTCCTTTGTGACATCACAATGCTCGTGTGTAACACAATCATACCATGTGCCATTTTCTTGTTTTATTGTACCATCAAAATGCTAACTGATGAATTCTCAGTGTTCCTTCTTGACATCACAATACTTCAGTGAGCCAATACTATCGCTCCATGTGCCAATATATTGTTCCAATATGACATCAAAATGGTACAATATGACTTTTCAGTGTTCCATTATAACATCACAATGCTCCAGTGTGCTAACACTACGGTCCCAAATGTGCCATCACAGTGTTACAATATGACTTCACAATGTTTCCTTGTTTCTTCACAGTGGTCCATGGTGCCATCAACGTCTTACAATATGACTGCAAAATGTACCAATGTGCAATTACAATCCTCTAATATGACATCACAATGCTTAAATCTGCCAACAACATAGGTCCATGTGCTTGTATATTGCTCCAATATGCCAAAAATGTTACAATATGACTTCTGAATGTTCCCTTGTGACATCACAATGCTCGAATGTGACATCACAATGCTCTGATATCCCAACACAATCGACCCACGTGCCAATATATTGCCCCAATTTGGCATCAAAATGTTACAATATAACTTGAAAATATTACATTTTGACATCACAATGCTCCAATATTTCAACACTATTGTCCCATGTGTTATTGTATTGCTCCAATGGCCCACCACAATGTAACAATATGACTTCAAAATTTCACATCAAAACACTGTTGCCTTATGTGCTATTCTATGGCTCCAATGTGCCATTGCACCATTACAATATGACTTCACAATGCTCCATTGTGACGTCATGATGATCCAATGTGATGTCACAATGCTCCAATGTGACAACACTCTCACCATATGAGCCATTGTATTGCTCTACATGCCATCACAATGTTACAATATGTCTTCATGTTACTCTATTGTGACATCACAATGTTCCATTGTGCCTTCTAGTTCTCCGATGTGACATGAAAATGTTCCAGTGTGCTAACACTATCACCTCATGTGGCATTATATTGCTCCAATGTGACATCACAATGTTACAGTATGACTTCACAATGCTCCAGGGTGTCATCACAATGCTCCAGTGTGAAATCACAATTCTCCAATATGGCACCACAATGCTCCAAATTTCAAACACTAATGCCACGTGAGACAATATATTGCTCCAATGTGTCATGACAATGTTACAATTTGACTTCGCAATGTTCCAATGTGACATCACAATGCTCTAGTGTGACATCACAATGCTCCAATGTGCCAACAGTATCACCCAATAGCCATTATATTGCTCCAATATATCATGACGATCTTAATATATGACCTCACAATATTCTATTGTGACTTCAAAATGCTACAATTTGACATCAGAATGCTCCAATGTGCCATCACAATGTTACAATATGACTTCGCAATAATCCATTGTGATGGAACAATGCTTGAATATGACATCACAATTCTCCAATGTGCCAACACTATAGCCCCATTTGCAATTAAACTGCTCCAATGTGCCATCACAATGTTCCATTTTGACATCAAAATTATCCAGTGTGACATCACAATGATCCAATGTAACATCACAATGCACCAATATCACATAAAATATTCCAAAGTGCCATTCAAAGTGTTAAAATATGACTTCACAATGTTCAAATTTGAATTCACAATGCTTTAATATGACACCACAGTGCTCCAATGTACCAACACTAACTCCCCAAGTGCCATTATATTTCTCCAACATATCATCACAATGTTACAATATGCCTTGACAATGTTCCCTTGTCACATCACAATCCTCAAATGAGACATCACCATGCTCCATGGTGCCATCACACTGCTACAATACGACTTCACAATGCTCAGTTGTGAAGTCACAATGCTCCAATGTAACTTCACAGTGTTCCATTGTGACATCACAATGCTCCAATATTCCAACACTATTGCTCCATGTGTTATCATATTGGCCCATACTGCCAGCAAAATGTTTCAAGATGACTTCACAATGTTCCTTTGTCATTTCACAATGCTTCATATTGATGTCACAATGCTCCAGTATGCCAATACTATTTTCCCATGTGCTTATATATTGCACTATAGTGCAATCAAAATGTTACAATATTAATTCACAGAGTTCCTTGGTGACATCACAATGCTCCATTGTAACACTATCGCCCCATGTGCCATTTTCTTGTTTCAATGTACCATCAAAATGCTAACCTATGACTTCTCAGTGTTCCTTTGTGACATCACAATACTACAATGAGCCAATACTGTCGCCCCATGTGCCAATATATTGCTCCAATATGCCATCAAAAGGCTACAGAATGACTTTTCAGTGTTCTCTTATAACATCACAGTGCTCCAATATGCTAACACTATGGTCCCAAATGTCTGATCACAATGTTACAATATGCCTTCACAATGTTCCCTTGTCACATCACAATCCTCAAATGTGACAACACAGTGCTCCAAGGTGCCATCACTCTGTTACAGTATGAGTTCACAATGCTCCATTGTGAAATCATAATGCTCCAGTGTGCCAACACAATCACCTCACGTGCCATTATATTGTTCCAATGTGACATTACAATGTTACAATATGATTTCACAATGCTCCAATGTGACCTGACAATGCTCCAAAATGCCAACACTGTGCCCATGTTAAATCACAATGCTCTATGGTGCCATCACAATGTTAAAATATGACTTTACAATGTTCCATTATGATATCACAGTGCTCCAATGTGAGATATCAATTCTCCAAAGTGCCAAAACTATCACCCTGTGTATCCTTATATTGCCATGGTAATGTCATAGTAGGAATTCTAATGTTCCAATGTGAGATCACAATGCTCCAATGTCACAACAGTATTGCCTCATGTGCCTTTATATTGCTCCAATGTTCCATGACAATGTTACAATATGACTTCACAATGTTCCATTGTGACATCACAATGCTCCAAGTTGACTTCACTATGTTCCCTTTTGACATCACAGTGTTCCAATATTCCAACACTACTCCTCTGTATGTTATTGTATGGCTCCATAGTGCCATCAAAATGTTACAAGATGACTTCACAATGTTCCTTTGTCATTTCACAATGCTTCACTTTGATGTCACAATGCTCCAGTATGCCAATACTATTGCTCCTTTGTGCTTACATATTGCTCCATAGCCCAATCAAAATGTTACAATATGAATTCACAGTGTTCCTTTGTGACATCACAATGCTCCAGTGTGTGGGGAGCCGCCTGCCATCCCTGCAGACGCCATTACAAGATGGCGCTCACATCCGGTTCATGCTGAGCAGTAAATAAGTCAGTACGCATGCCCGAAGTAATTTTCCACCTTCTAGTCTCTGCCTACCTCGTGGCGTGATATGGGCTGATGAGTTTGCGACCAATCAAGAGTAGCCACGTCCAAGACGGGCTTACTAACCTATATAAGGGCTGGGTGTCCGACATTCGGGGTCTTCGCCCTGTAAGCTTATGCTCTACCTCTCAAGATGCATTAAAGCTTTTCTGCAGAAGGATCCTGAGTGTGCC
>NW_008339765.1:85312-95895 GCF_000622305.1 Nannospalax galili
TCGATTGTGTCATCACAATGCTCCAGGGTGTCATCACAATGAACCAATGTGAAATCACAATGCTCCAATGTGCCATCACAATGCTTCAAAATTTTAACACTAACTCCACGTGTGACATTATATTGCTCCAGTGTGTCATGACAATGTTACAATTTGACTTCACAATGTTCCAATGTGACATCACAATGCTTCAGGGTGACATAACAATGCTCCAATGTGCCAACACTATCGCCCCATGAGCCATTATATTACTCCCATATGCCATCACGATCTCACAATATGTCTTCACAATATTACATTCTGACTTCACAATGCTCCAATTTGACATCAAAATGTTACAATATGACTTCACAATAATCCATTGTGAAGTAACAGTGCTGGAAAATGACATCACAGTTCTCCAATGTGTTAATACTATCACCCATGTGCCATTATACTGCTCCAATGTGCCATCACAATGTTCCATTGTCACATCACAATTATCCACTGTGACATCACAATGCTCCAATATGACATCACAATGCACCAATGTGACATCAAAATATTCCAAAATGCCATTTAGAGTGTTACAAAATAACTTAACAATGTTCAAATTTGACTTCACAATGCTTTAATATGACAACGCAATGTACCAAAGTGCCAAGACTAACTCCCCAATGCCATAATATTTCTCCATTATATCATCACAAGGTTACAATATGCCTTCATAATGTTCCCTTGTCACATCACAGTCCTCATATGTGACATCACAATGCTCCATGGTGCCTTCACACAGTTACAATATGACTTCAAAATGCTTCATTTGTGAAGCCACAATGCTCCAGTGTGCCAACCCTATCACCCCATGTGCCATTATATTGCTCCAATGTGACATCACAATGTTACAATATGACTTCACAGTGCTCCATTATGACCTGACAATGCTCCAATATGCCAACACTGTTGCACCAAGTGAAAGCACAATGCTCTATGGTGCCATCACAATGTTAAAATATGACTTTACAGAGTTCCATTATGATATCACAGTGCTTCAATGTGAGATATCAATTCTCCAAAGTGCCAAAACTATCGCCCTGTGTACCCTTATGTTGCTCCAATATGCCATCACAATGTCACAGTAGGAATTCTAATGTTCCAATGTGATATCACAATTCTCCAATGTAACAATAGTATCGATTCATGTGCCTTTATGTTGCTCCAAAGTTCCATGACAATGTTCCAATATGACTTAACAATGTTCCATTGTGACATCACAATGCACCAAGGTGACTTCACAATGTTCCATTGTGACATCACAATGCTCCAATATTCCAACACTATCGCTCCATGTGTTTTTACATTGCTCCATAGTGCCAGGAAATGTTACAAGATGACTTCACAATGCTCCTTTCTCATTTCACAATGTTTCATTTTGATGTCACAATGCTCCAGTATGTCAATACAATTGTCCCGTGTGCTTATATATTGCTCTGTAGAGCAATCAAAATGTTACAATATGAATTTACAGTATTCCTTTGTGACATTACAATGCTCCAGTGTAACACTATTGCCCCATGTGCCATTTTCTTGATTCAATGTACCATCACAATGCTAACCGATGACTTCTCAGTGTTCCTCTGTGACATCACAATCCTACAATGACCCAATACTATCGTCCCATGTACCAATATATAGCTCGAATATGCCATCAAATGCTACAGTATGACTTTTCAATGTTCCATTATAACATCACAATGCTCCAATATGCTAACACTTGACCCACATGCCATTTTATTGCCCCAATTTGGCATCACAATGTTACAATATAACTTCACAATGGAACATTTTGACATCATAATGCTCCAATATTTCAACACTATTGTCCCATGTAATATTATATTGCTCCATTTTGCCATCAAAATGTTAATATACGACTTCACAATGTTCCTTTATGACAATACAATGCTCCAATATGCAAAACTATCTCCCCATGTGCCATTATATTGCTCCAATGTTCCATCAAAATGTAACAACATGACTTCAAAATGTGACATCACAACACTGTTGCTGCATGTGCTATTCTATTGCTCCAATGAGACATCACACTGTTAAAAATATAACTTCACAATGCCCCATTGTGAAGCCACTAGGCTCCAATGTGACATCACAATGCTCCAATGTGCCAACACTATCGCCCCATGTGCCATTATATTTCTCCAACATGCCATCACAAGGTAACACTATGACCTCAAATGAACATAAGTTTTCACTCACTGATTATAAGAAATTATGCAAAGTACATAAAATATTAATAGGGAGAATTCTATGATAGGTATTTTTAATCATCTCTGTTTTAAATATGTAATGTGGTGTTTTATAAACATTTAATGTTTTATAAAATAATATAGAGTACAAAAATATTCCAGTACAGTCTGTTGAAATTTAGATAAAATCTAGATTTGAGTTAACAATATCTTAGGGTTTTGTTATTTTTTTAAATTTTTATTGAATTTTTGTGTATTTCATACATAATATCATAATCATCATCCTTATACCCTCTTCTACATTGTCACCCTCCAATAACACCCCCTCCCCACTGGAATTTATACACTCATTTGTGTGAAGGCCTGCCATGTCAAGTTAATGTCCCTAGATGCCCCTCAGTGCAAGTTCATTTGCTGAGGTCTAGTCAGCCTATCTAGAGTTCCTCTAAGAAGATCAGTTCTTCCTCACCCAGCAGTAATCAGCTACCAATAATTCTCTGAGTAATATTGGGGCCTGCTGCCCATTTCCACAGTCCTGTTTATCACAGTAATTTGTGAGGCACAGGCTTGAGGCAGGCCACGATTTGAGAGAATAATTCTGACTGCTATAGCTTTCAGTTGTTCGAAGATACCTAAGAGTAACAATTACGAGTTTCACAAGGGTTGAGGGAAGCTGATGGTATTAAAACTGAAATGCAGGATGGGAAAAACAGCTCAGCAGTTAAGATTGCTTGCTGCTTTTGCAGAAGTCCCAGAATGTGGTCCCTACCACCAAGAAAGGTTGGCTTACAAATTCAAGTGATCTGATATTCTAGCCTCAGCTGGCACTGAACACAGGCATACACATACATGCATAAGTAAAAGTAAAATAAATTTTTAAAACTGAAATACAGTCATGTTTGCCTAAGAAACCATGAAAGACAGTTGGCCTCAATTCTGGAAGTCACTATAGGATCCCAAATAGCATATGATGATAAAAATATATTTCTATGGCTAAAACTGTAAGTGCTGCTAAAATAGTAAAATAAAAAGTTTTCCTTTTACTATATAATTACCAATAAAAAAAATCCCTTATCTACTACATGCAATTCATCGAAACTGCATTGAACACTGGTTTCCTGTATCAAATTGCTAGAAACTTCTAGTACATTTTTCATGGCACTATATTCCTTATGAAGGACATCTATAACAGGGAACTGCCTAGACATGCCCATCCATGTCACAAACATTTCTTGAGGGCCTCATTTGCCAGATATTTAATGAAGACCCTGGGAACAAAACAGTAAACAAAAAGCCAAAATTAAATAACAATTTTCCTTGTCTCAGAAGAGTAAGTAAACAGCACATTAAAAACTGTAACACTCTATTTCAAGAAAGCATAACATAGAAAGGGGCAATGAAATGTGGAGTGTGTCCATGTGCTGCAGTTTTATTTTGTATTTATTTTTGAAGATTTATTTTCATTTGTGTTTTATCTGTATATATGCCAAGGGAAGCCAGAAGAGGGCTCTGAATCCCATGGAACTAGAGTTACAGGCAGTTATCAGCTGCTTGACCAGGGTGTTGGGAACAGAACTCGGGTCCTATGGGAGAGCAGGGAGTCCTCTTAACAGCTAAATCATCTCTAGAGCCCCTGAGTGCCTCAGTATTTCATGGTGCAGATGTCTAACACTGAATTGACAGGAGTGGCACAGACAGAGGCAGAGTGTTACACTGTCAACCACAGTCACCTAGCGAATTCTAGTAATCTTTATTGTCCTCTACTCAAACAAAACTAGATCTTTGGATTCTATACAGAAAAGAACTCCAGCATGAGCCAGTATTAAGCAGAGTTAATGCCATTAAAAACAGGAAGTCACACAAGGAAAGAGCAAAGCACACCAAAGACCATCGGTGTGGGCTTCTCAAATAAGAATTGCAATTTATTAAAAGACATTTTAACACAGATTCTTAAGCACAGGTTTTAAAGAAACAGAGACATCCAAGAAAAAATTCAAGTGTGAGCATAGACTTCTCAAGGGAGAGTTATTATTAACTGTGTTATCATTAGCTGTACAGAACATTTTGTTGACTGAAATTACGTTTCAAAAGGTTGCTAAGATACCTTTTAATCATTTTCTCTCTTTTTTTGATAAGTGAGACTATAGGATGCCTCCCAAGGTGCCATGGATGAGATTTTGATCTGAAAAGTAAGTCAGGAGGCACTAGGGTTGCACAGGGGTTTAGGACATGTCTTTCCAACAGAGGATGTTTCTGGTGAGATTTCTAGAAAACTGCAGATTTATACCTGGGACTGAGGAAAGACCTTTAAGAACATATTATTAATTGTGTTGAAATTCTTGATTCTCTGCTGACCAAGCAGCTCTAATAAGACTCCCCAGGTAAGGACTTCCTTTCTTTCTCCATGTCCATGTTTTCCCCCATCTTTCTGTCTGCCACAGAAAGGATGAATTTGCTATTTATAAGTGTGGATAATGCATTCCAGGAAGAGAGAGTAAATGTTAAGACTTGAAATAAAATATTCCAGAGGCAGCAAAGAGAACAATGTAAGAGAGAAGGGAAGAGCTGGAGGAGCCAAGGTCAGAGAGAGAAGCAAAAACCTGAAGGAGCCAAGGTCAGAGCTCAGGAGTGAGTGGAGGGCCTGTGTCCTGGTGCTCGGATCACAGGGATCCCATAGAAGCTTTGGAGGACAAGTTGGCCTATTCTTGTAACCAACCTGGCAGGGATAAAGATAATGAGATGAGACACTTGTCCTTCCACTTTGGCTGTCAGACTATCAAAGCAACGGTCCCCAAGAAACTGGAATTCCCTTGAGAATCTCATGCTGGGATAAGAGAAAGCCTAAAGCCTGGGCCAGCCAAAAGGAAAAGAAGTTTATCACTTGCTAGATCACCCTACAGGAGAGGTAATAATGGGTCACTGGCGAGCAGGACATCTTAGAAAGCCCTGCAAGTTTTTCCTTTGGGGCTCTTTCTCTTACTAAGGCAGAAACATCTCATAGCCCTAGGAACATCAGCTTTGGTGTGTGAGGGAAGCATTCATGCTCCTGTCCTAGGGCACAACGGTTAGCTGGGCCACAGCATTTAATAAAGCTACTTGATTTTGGATGAGCAATGACTATACCCCAAATTAAAATAATTTGGCTGAAGAAGTTTGTTTTTCTAGATGCTTGTTCTCTCCACCCATATTGGTGACTCTTACATGCAGGTTCCACACTAACAGAGTCCCTCCCTTCTGCCCGCTGCCCAGGAATCAAAGATAACCTGACTGTCAGCTCTACTGTGGACTTCCCATCAATCACAGGACATAGAAACTCCTCTTTCTGAAATGTATAAATGGAACCTTGCTCTTCCACGTGGTCCTGAACTCTCCTCAGTGCCTCTACCATACCACTGTCTTCCTGCCTACCTGCAACATGAAAAATTCCTAATGAATCTCTTACAAGGATGATCCACCTTAGTGTCTCCCTTAAACCCAAACCTGAGACCTTTGGACAATTATCAATGAAGTTGACCAATATAGATATAAGTATTCTCACTGTGGCTGTGTGAGGACTTCAAAGAAAAGGGTCACATAGAGGGTAAACTGAAGAAATTGCAAACAGAATTAAATGTGAATCCCATTTAAATCCTTCATAACCTCAAATGAGGAGTTTAAGTGATATAAGCTTTATTCTCTCTCTTTAAAACAAGAGCAGTAAGTGCTATTTCCCTTGGCTGTTAGGATTGCAACATAAACAGCAGAGAACTATGATCTGCTGCATAATAGACACTTGTAAGGTATTACTGGAGAGCACAGTAGTAATATTAATTACTTGTGCAACCACATGAGTCCCCTAGACTCCTTTTAATATATCAAGCTAAAATTCTATGGGAAAATCTAACCAGAAAACAAAGGGGTTTTCCCCACAATATTCCCTCTCACACATTCTTTCCTTCCTTCCTTTCCTCTTTCCCTTTGTCCTTCCCTTCTTCCTTTCCACCATGCTTCCTTTCCTCCCTTCCTACTTTCTTCCTTCCTCCCTTCTTCTCTTCCTCCAATGACCACTGCTGTTCAACTGGAATTATGGACCTATTTTGAAAACAAAGATAAAACTAAGATATATAACTTTGTAACTCTTGATTTAGAGGCAGGACCTGGTGAAATTACCCCATCCATATTGGCAGGTCAACCGATGGTATCATTATTCAGGTCTTGTTTAGTGTCCTAGTTTATTTCTCCATTGCTGTGACAAAATACTCTGACCAATACCAACTTGGGGAGGAAAGGGTTTATTTAGCTTACATATCCCAGGTCACAGTTCATCCAGGAGTCCAGGGTAGGAACTCAGGGCAGGAACCTGGAGGCAGGAGCTGGAGCACAGGCCATGGAGGAATGCTGCTTACTGGCTTGCTCTCCTGACCCCTGCTCAGCCTGCTTTCTTATGCAACACAGAACAACTTGCCCAGGGGTGGGCTGGGCCCTTCCTCATCACTCAACAATCAAGAAGATACCCCATGGACATGGTCACAGGCCAGTCCAAGGAAGGCAATTCCCCAATTGGTTCTCCTTCAACCCAGGTGTGTCAAGTTGACACTAAAGCTATCTAGCACATTTAGGCAATCATAATGTGGAGGCTTCTCGGGCACATCCTGCCTGTCATGTCTAGAAATCACCATATAGCAGCAAGAATCCCAATCCTCTGCCTCTTACAATTTTTCCACCCCTTTTCTGTGATGTTCTCTGAGCCTTGGGTGTAGCAGTTGTGTTGTAGATCTGCCAGTTGGGGCTGAGCACCCCTGGTTATGTACTCTCTGAATTCTGATCAGTTGTGTATCTCTGATACAGTCTCCATCTGCTTCAAAAAGAAGAAGCACTGATGTGGAGTTAGAGCTATAATTATCTATGGGCATGAGAGCTACAGGCACACAATGGCTGCTTAAAGAGGGAGAGTCAGATGGATAAGCTCCTTGATAGATTGTCCAATCCCAAGTAGGCAGCCCTGAGCACGTGTGCATATGTCAGTAGGTTTTCCATACATACATACATGTACATATGTAACAATGATAATTAAAGAAGATGACATGAAATTGACAGTGGGGTATGGGAAGAGTTGGAGGTAAGAAAGGAGAGGATATGAATGCAATGCTTATGTATAAAATTCTCAAAATTGAAATAAATAATAATATATACTACTTTGCCTGAAAACATTCAAAGACTTAAGAAGATGCACAATATTCACCTCCTTTATTACATGAAGAAGACCATGCTGAACAGGATTGCATCTCACTCTGATACCTCTCAGCTCTGAACTCCATGCACAGAATGCTGTTGGAAATATGAATCACTTAGGAAAGTGTAGGACTGTGTGCTGTATTAGAGTCCACCAAATTTCCTTTTTAGAGTAGCTGATGGAGTAGCTTTGGGCCTCTTTAAGCTCAACCATTTGCATTCTGATTGACATTAGCCTTTTGGTTTTTAGATTTCTCAGCACAGCTCTCACAGGTTAGTGGCTCTTGACCAAATTCTCTTATTTTTAAAAGTGTTTGTCAGGGGAGAGGATCTTTGGAAAGCCTGGCATCGAAAGAGATCATTTGATTATTTAAGGTTTCTGTAAAAAGAAGATTACATCATGACTGCACATAGTGTTAAACCAAGAAGCGTCTTCTAAGATAATGAAGCACTAATTAGCGGATTCTAACAAAACAGAAGCATAAGGTCATGCATTATCAGCTGTCACCCTCCTCTGAAATTCTTGGAAGAAATAAGAAAACTGTCTCAACAAAACCACTTTGGACACGTCTCAAAAGCAAGTCATTAGAAACATCTGGTACAGCTGCATACCCTGCCTTGTCTCCCATCAGGACCTAGAGACTCTGAGGACACAAGAGTATTTAACATGACAACAGGCCCCACACCCCCATTTCACATATGGAAGAAATGAGTCTCAAATAGAACATTTTTTGGGGGGGATCCTAGAGAGAATTAACAGGAAAATACTGGCTCCCAAATTAAGTTCTTGGTGAGAAGTTCCTAGGAAAAGAACCATACTCTGGTTAAAGATTTTACAAGACTGACTGACTGATTAGAAATTCTGTGATTTGTGAAGAGTTGGGATGTTGCAAATCCACAGCCAAATTATCTTGGATTATCCTTCACCTTCTTTAGTAGCCATTTATTGCCCACCCCTGTGTCTGACCTAATCGTTTTCTGAGAATTAGGTAAATCTGTTTGGAGTATACTAACAGACCCATAGCTTCTACCAGTCCAAAGGCTAAGCATGTCATCAGATAGTATCTGAGTCCTATAATAGATTCCCCAGCTTTGCTGTAGCCTACCTACCTAATACTTCACCAGTGTACTTGAAAACTACTTTGGTTTACAATGTTCTTTGTTCTGTTATTGTATTGGCTTCATAGAACAGTTCACAGTCCTTTGAGATCCTCACCTTCCCACACCTGTTTCCTTCATTAAACCTCTCACTCCTAATAATGACATTAGAATGATCATTTGTGACATCAGATATGATGTGTGGGTTAGAAGCACAGACTGCTCTTGCAGAGATCTGAGTTTGGGTCCTAGCACATGCATCAAGTAGTCCTTAACTACTTGTAACTACATCTCCAGCACCTCTGGCCTCTTCAAGCACCCTACTCCCAAATTCTACGCTTACACATAATTTTAAAAAATAATAAAAATAAATCTTTAAAACAAAGTCCAGATCCTAGTCCTCCACCTCCATCACCCAGTTTTCTTTCATTTTTAATAAAGCACTTTTAAAGAATGGCCTGATTAGAAATATGTTCTTCAGGACAGAGTTGCTACAAAGAAGGAATAACTTCTTCATCTGACAACTCGATGACCAACGTGAAATAGACCTCAGTATTTAAAAATGAATGGATAAGATAATGGGTTATGCAGCAAGCAAGAGCAAGGAGCCATGGGAAAAATTTAGACATAGGAAATCAAAGAAGGAAAATAATAATAGAACTCAAAAGGGAAATATTAAAGGCCATTGAGTCCCATACTCACA
This sequence comes from Nannospalax galili, assembly GCF_000622305.1. NCBI lineage: Eukaryota > Metazoa > Chordata > Mammalia > Rodentia > Spalacidae > Nannospalax > Nannospalax galili. Next base: position 94,568 of record NW_008339765.1, read on the forward strand.
TTTTATATAGAAAGAAAATGAGACTGATGAGATGAAATATGCTCCATGTCTATGTAGGTAGAGCACTGGAAGTAGAAATCAGGTTTTGATGGCTGGAGACAAGGCTCAGTGGTTAAGATCATGGGTTGCTCTTGCAGAGGACCAGGCTTGGTTCCCAGCACTCTCATGGCAGCTAGCAACTATCTGTAAGTCAGTTCCAGAGGGCTTGAGGCCCTCTTCTAGCCTATGCAGGCATTGTATACATGTGGTGCACTTATATACACACAGGCAAAACACTCATACACATAAAATAAAAATAAATAAATAAAGTTTAAAAAACAAAAAGGAATACGGACATCAATTTCTGGATATCTTACCTTCTGAGGAAACATTGCAACTGTGACAGTTCAGGATAGGACGGTTGAGGAAGCTTAGGTCAGTGCCAGGAACAGTGCCTGGAGTCCTGAAAGAACCACACATTCTTAGGCATCTCTGAACCCGTGAGTTACACAGGTCTAGGATGGCCCCAGGGCTGATTTTAACAAACTTCTGGGCAGTTCAAGAGAAAATATAAATTTTAGGATCCCTGCTCTGGGCAAACAAATCTGTTCTCCTCAAACATCTGAGAAGACATTATGACATTAGTCATACAATCTAACATCATCACTCTCTACTTTATTTTAGGAATAGCCCAGGGAAATGTATTAAATCTCTGAAGATTAGTGCATGAAAATTAACTTTAAATCAAATATTTTGTTTACCTGTATCTTTCCTTATTTGAAATTATTTTCTTCTTCTCCAAGTTTTTAAAATCTCTGTTTATATGCGTTTCTTATATGACAAGCTGGTAAGTTCTTTTTATCCCCCTACTCTGTTGAATAAATAGTCATGCAGCTCAAATGAATGCATACCTATCACTATCTTTTAGGTTTTAAGTTTCCAAGTCATGTCAAGCAACCTGCCCATCTTACTCCTTAGTATGCAAGTTTTGCTGTGGTTCTGTTGAATACACTTGCATGAGACCATTGTTCCCCATGGAGCTCCTTCACTGGGCTCCAATGGACTATACAAAGCCAAAACGGTCACACATGTTAGCCTCATGCTTATCACACAATCAAACAAATTAGAAATAGGCCAGCTTAAAAAATTCACAGGGTGGAGATGACTCAGCAAGTAAGAGCATGGACTGTTCTTGAAAAGCAGCTGTGCTCAATTCCCAGCACCAGGTTGGGCAGCTCAAAATCACCTATAACTCCAGCTCCATGAAATCTGACACCTCCTGGCCTCTATGGGCAACTGCAGTCTTGTGCACATATACCCACATAGATGTGATGCTTATATATAATTAA
>NW_008339765.1:95975-96418 GCF_000622305.1 Nannospalax galili
ATATGATCACAGCAGCCAAACATAGAGAGCATTCACTCAGGGTTACCATAATAAAGGAATCTCTGGTATAGGCCAATGGGGAAAATGATCTGAAGTGACCTGGTTTTAAGAAATCTCCTTTGCAATGCTGTTCTTCACCTTTGTTCTGGCTCAAGTTACTTAAGGAAAACCAAATATTCTGCCTTACCTGGCAAAATATCTTTCCATATCACAGAATAGATGGTGCCAGATTCATGAACTGCTAATCAAAGTGTACTAGGTCATGAGGCTCAATATATTAATGTTCTGTTCATGGGAATTCATAGCCTGGGATCTAGAAAAACTGAGTATTGAGTTAAAAATCTACAAACTGTTTTATTAGTTATATGACCTAAGATATTTCAACCTTGAAAAATCTTACTATCAACAGAAGTCAAAAATAATGTGAATTTTATATTAGATAT
>NW_008339765.1:96705-100850 GCF_000622305.1 Nannospalax galili
TGTGATAATTCTTCATGTTAAAAAAAAAGCATGCTATTCCTTCCATTTATAGACATGTTTCCCCATGGGCTCTCTGTTATGTATCTGCTCAAAATTATCATACTTTTAAAAGATATTATTCTGTCTTCAATTTCTAATAAAATTAGAAAAAGCAGAATGAAACTCTGAATCTCAAATGTTACAGATGAACTGAAAAGATGGATTGGGGAAGCCAAGTTGAATTTTGTCTCCAGCAATAAAAGTTAAAAGTTAGCCATGTATCCTTGCACACACCTCTATTCCTATAACTCTGTGAGTTCAAGGAAAATCTGCTCTAAAAAGCAAGTTCTAGGCTAGCCAGGTCTATAGAATAGAATTTGTGTCTCAAAAAGAAAAGAAAAAAAAAAAAGCGAGTGGAGAGTGCTGTAACTTGAAAGATCTACTTATTACTGTACTGAAATCCAAAGCATAAAAACTATGAATTAAGTGTAACTCAAAAATTTATATGAGACTGAAACAGAAATGTATAAAAACTATATAAAATAAAGAAACCTACATAAATCATGAGCCCTGTTATATCTCTGATTTGGAAGACACAATGCCAATTGATAAACGTTTTCTCTATCGATATATTGGAAATTCAATTAAAATTTAAGCACATTTTTATTGTAGAAAGTGATAGCAGATTTTAAAATATACATGGAAAACTAAAGATGTTAGAGTAGAAAATTCTTAGAAAAGTAAATATAATTTTTTCTGAAAAGGATGCTGTATCACTATCAAGGTATGTACTATTAAAAAAGATTGCATTTGGGATAAGTAAAGGCTTTTGAGGTCTATAAAATAAACAGCACAGTCAAAAGAAAGAAAGAAAACTTCACCAGAATTAAAGCTTATTAAATTTCAAAAAATAATTATTAAATCTGGAGAAATCTCTTTGTGGTTAAATGCATACTGCTCTTCCAGAGAACCTACCTTCAATTCCAAAGTAAGGTATGTGAATCACTGTTCAACATCACTATTCATTATTAAGGAAATACAAATTCAAATAAGAATAATAAACCCACAACCTATTAGGATAACTTTCTAAATAGAAAATAAAGAAGGCAAAGAAAATCAGTCCTAAGAAGGATGTAGAGAAATTGACACACTAATACATTGAAGTCAGGAATATAAAATGACTTAGTTACTATACAAGTCAGTTTGTGGAGGATGAGATGTCTCCACAGATAAAGGTTTTGCCATCAAATCCTGTGATCTGAGCTCAGTCTGGGACACACATGGTACAAGGAAAGGACTGACTCCCACAAATTGTTCTCTGACTTCCAGACATGTGTCTAGCACATACATACATACAAACAAAATAAATGAACAAATAAACAATAAGTGTAATGTTTAAATTTTATTGTTTTATTTTATGTGTATGAGTATATTTCATGCATGTATGTAAGTGCACCCATGTCATGCAATGCCTGTGGAGCAGAGGTCAGAAAAAGGCATCAGAGTCCCCTGGAACTGAAGTTACAGAAGATTGTTAGCCATTATGTGGGTGCTGGGACTCTTACCTGGTCCTCTAAAGGAGCAGCTACTGAGCCATCTCCCCAGTTCATAAGTGTAATTTTAAAAAATTGAATAAAAAGCTAAAGATTTGTATGATCTGAAAAGAAGCAGGGTATAACTAACTAAAGGCCTCTGAAAAAGCCATGTGGAAACTTACTATTGTAGGTTTCTTTAGATAAACACATATACAAATACATATATAAAAAGAGGTTAAAAGCTGTGCATAGAGGCCCAGTCCTTTAATTCCAGCAGTTGGGAGGCAGAGGCAGACAGGTCTCTGTGAGTTCCAGGTCATCCTAGGCTACATAGCTGGTTTCAGGTCAGTTGGGATTACTGGAAGACTTTGTCTCAAAAAGACAAAAAAAGGAGGTTAAATGGAGTAGCCCTATAATGGAAAGAAAATGCCCTTAGCAGACACCACAGGCTAGCAAATAAAAGACACAGTGCCAGGAATGGGGCCCCTTTTTTGGAGTTGTGAACCACAGGCCCATAGATCCTCAAATGATACAGGCTATTGCCATTGCACTTGGTTTCCATTCAGAACAGATTGGAAAGACCCTGTTTATGAAGACACTACATATATGAGTCATAGAACAAACAGGGAGAAAGCAGACTGGTATTGACTTGGAAGCTTCACCTCTACTGACTAGCTTTGATAATGCAGGTTGTTGCTGTGCATACTACAAAAAGAGAAAAGTAATCATCAACCTTGTCCACCTATGAAACCTGTGAGCTCTAATAATGACTATACCCACTGGTATGATAGTGGCTTGAATTCTATGGAAGCAACCAACCTCTTTCTGATTTGATTTAAGGCCCATTTCACAAGATGGAGGCCATATATTGTACTGTTATCAGAGTCCGGAACCTGTGGCTAGACAGGTCACAGGCCATAGGGGAGAAACTGCTAATATTATTCTGCTAAATGGACACAGTATTAAACCAACTCTAATGAATTATCATTATACACATCGATTAGTGCATCTCTGAACCCTCACCAGAGAGCTTCTTGCTTCATAGGGTGATCAACACAGAGACCCACAACTTGTCAATGTGCATAGAATAAGAGTCCTTGGAGTTCTCAGCCCTAAATGGGACAACCATATCTCACCTTCTCCTCACAAGGGTCAGTGATCTTTGGGGAAGTGGGGGAGGAAGCTTCTAAGAGCCAGATCTAGTGGTTGAATACAAGGAAACTCTGTTTTCTGGACACAACAGGACAGTTATACATATCATCCCACAACACTTGTGACAGTAAACAGAAGACCTGCACAAGCCAAAGCCAGATAAAATCCTAGAATGGAGAGGGGAGTTGAGCAAGAAGATCTACCTGTAGCAGTGATGACCTATTGGCAGTTGATAGCTGCTGGGAAAGAGAGTCTTTGTTTTCATTAAGGGTGTGTTGTTGATTAAGGTTAATCATGCTCCAGTGAATGGACCCACACCCAAGAGTATTTGGTGAACAAGAATTCAACTTAAAAAAAAACTCCAGAGAATGTAAAGTGATTGGGGTAGGGAGGTAGGAGTGGATCTGAGAGGAGATGAGAAGACAGTATAAATATATCAAAATACATTGTACCAAACTCTCAAAGAAACAATACAAATAGTATTATATGAAAAGCCTCAAAAAGTGAAACTTAGAATTCCTTATATCCATTTAAGTCTACTCTTAATTCTATTCAAGGGATTGAAAAGGTATTCAAAGCCCCTACAGACCAGCACTATTAACGAGAGGCAGAAAGTTGGAGTAGTTCAGTTGTCCATCTGAAGATGCACAGATGCACAAATGAGGGATGTACATAGCGTTGGGTATTATTCATCCCTTAAAAAGGAGGGTAGCACAGATACAGGATGCATGTGGATGAGCCTTAGAAATAGTGTGGCAAGTGAAAGAAGCCAGAGTCCAAAGGACAAAATTTGAAGATTCCATTTATACAAAATATTGTGAAGAAAATATGCAGGAAAAGAGCATCTGGGAGTCTCCAAGTCTCAGAATGAGAGAGGGAAGGATGGGCAGGAACTGCTTTAAGGGAGAAGAGTTTTCTTTTAGGGAAATGTATTTTGTAAATAAATGGTAGGGATGACTGGGGCACACCTTGAATGTACTAAATACCAGGGAATTGCTCAATAAAAAATTATAAATTAGGGCACTGGAAAGATGGCTCAGTGGTTAAGAGCACCCACTCCTCTGCAGAGGGCCCAGGTTCAGTTCCCAGCACCCACATGTTAGCTAAGAACTGACCCTAACTCCAGTTCCAGAGGATCTGATGCCCTTTTCTGACCTCTGTGGGCATTACACAACTCAGGTACACTTAAATATATGCAGGCTATATACTCATACACATAAAATACAAATAATAACTAAACTATATATATATATATATATATTTTGGCATAATGATTACAGATTTGATAAATACATTTTATATCTCATAATAGCGATGAAGATTATACAAAAGCTATTAAAACCATTATGAGAATAAATTCAATTGTCACTTAAATATCTAAAGCTATTTGAAGGCTGAAACTCTGAAACTCTTAGAAGAAAACTTTGGGAAAAACCTACAAGATATAGGTGTAGGAAAGGACTTTCTAAACCGGACACC
>NW_008339765.1:101339-102032 GCF_000622305.1 Nannospalax galili
TTGGGAGGAGCCCCTGGCTCCTTTCTTTTACCAGTTCCATCTATGTGAAGATAAGTCAAAGGTCCTGCTCAACCATTGTTGGCTTCTCTTGGAAGCATGGAGGAAATGATTCCTCCGTGTTGACCCTCCTCTTTATAGACTGGACACTGGTTCAAGTCCATCTGGTGGGGTCTCCTTGGCTTCCTTGATCAAGAGGTCAGATGACCCACGACCATTACAGGATATTTTGCGCGATGCTCATCGTCCCTGGGAGCTAATCGACCTAGGAGGGCAAGGAGCAAAAAGTGTCCTTTGAATCCCTCTGACCCAATTAGTATAGATCTCAAGGTATGTCTGTTAAACATCCAAGAAGATTAGTTCCACCATTCTGGCATTTTTAATTACTGTGTGTCATGCAGATAAATCTTGGGTAATGATCAGTTGGTCTCAAATAAACCTTATCTAGAGATATATTTCTTGATCTGTTATGTATAATTTGTCAGTAGATTGTAGGAATAATATGGTTCCCTCTGGTTTTCAAAACTAGCTAGGCATTATTTATCTTTTGCATTATCTCACCCATCCACCATAGTTTTCCCACATAAGGTGCCCCCATTTCCCCATTTCTCCCTTGATAATACCTGTTTCCTAGGATCCCACCCCTCTTGAATTCCTTCTTTCCCTTTGTCCCCTAGGTTCCTCATATACCCTTCC
>NW_008339765.1:105061-149648 GCF_000622305.1 Nannospalax galili
AGAAAGAGGCTGTCAGCCCCAGAAAGAGGCTGGTGGGTGTTGCAGGACTAGGGAAGTAGAAGGAGGTGAGGGCAGAGCCAGATCCAGAAGCAGTGCTCCTGAGGCCCAAGGAAGGCACTAAGTTTGTCTGGGGCCCCAAGACTAGGAATGGTGCAGGGCCCAAACTAGGAGTATAGAAGGGGGGGTGGTGGAAGGGTGAATGTGGGTTAGGGAGTCCCGACGTGGAGAAGTGCGCTATAGACTTACCCCAAGAGGCCTGAGGATAGTAGTGCAGGCTAGGAGAGTTAGCTGGTGGTGCAGGCCCAGGGAAGCAGAGAGTGAGGGCGGGGCCAGGACCAGAAGCGGTGCTCCTGGAGCCCAAGAAAGGGACTGAGTTGCTCTGGGTGAGAAGGATCAGGAAGCAGTATTGGTTCCCCAGGTGTCTGGGGCCCCAAGACTAGGAATGGCGCAGGGCCCAAACTAGGAGTATAGAACGGCGGGCAGGGGGGGGTATGGAAGGGTGAATGAGGCTTAGGGAGTCCCAACACAGAGAGCTGCACTATAGACTTACCCCAAGAGGCCTGAGGATAGTAGTCTAAACTATATTTTTTAATTTATTAATTTGGGGACTGGGGAGATGACAGTGGATAATGTGATTTCTGGGTATGAGAACCTGAGTTTTGATCAGAAGCACCCACATATTTACTGGGCATACTTGGAGACTCACCTGCAATTCCAGCATTTTGAAGGCAGAGATGGGATGCCTGGACAAGCTGGCTAGGTAATCTTATCAAATTTGTGAGCTCTGAGTGCAGAAAGAGAGCCTGTCTCAATGAGAAAGATGAGAGTGATCAAGGAGGAACCCTAACATCAACCTCTGCCCTCCACAGTCACATTTATACATACCTACACATGCCATATATATGCAAAAAGAGAAATGGAGATCTATTTTGAGCTATGTGAAATTTTATGTAAATGTTAATAAGGAAGTATTTTCCGTTTAATAAAGCATTTCTCATCCTAGATTTTTCCAGATCTGATCTTCTTTGTCTATTTTATCAACTTACAGACATTTATGTTCTTATTCACGCACATGTGTGTTGGGGGACACTGCTGCTAAGGTGGTAGTCCTACATGTCTGGTTATCTCTAAGGGGCTCGGCGTTATATGGAAAGACTCCCTTTCTAAGTGGAGGCCCCCTGCTCTCCGCCTGACTTACTTGGAAAGTTCCACCAAGCATGGATACCTGACCTTATTTGGAACATGACCTTTGGCATAGTTACCTGCAATAAAACTGCCCCCAAGTTTTTTTTATATGAAAATTTGGCATTGCCCTATAGTCAGATGATAGGATCCCCCTACCACATGTAAATAAAGGATACTATGAGCACCTATCAGTTGAAACTTTCGCTGCTGCCTCCACACTATATTTTCCCTGACCCCCACTGAATAAATGGAGCTGTATTACTGAATATGACTCCCCGGAAAGTCTTTTCCATCATGCTCTCTGGAAGTCCTGAACCCTTTCACTGCTTCTGCTCCCTTTGTTCTCGTGGATTGGTGGCCAACAGCCCTTGAGGGGAGGGAGAGACCCACAGCTGGTGCCCAATCATGAGGCTACTGGAATGCTTGGAGTTTATGAGTGACCCCTCTCTCCAAGAGGGTAGTAGCAGCTTTGCCTTGGCCATCCCAACCTGAGGATTGGCATTCTCTCCTCTTTTTCCTCCTTTTATTTTTAGTCTGAGTCTTTGTGTGGGACCTTTAAAGATGAAGGAGCAATTGAGGCTTTCTGATCAGGGCTACACTCTGATGTTAGCCAAAGGCTCTTAGTCCACTGAACAGACCCTGACTGCCCACCCAGGTGTAGACAAAGACCTTCTATCTATACATTTTTCTAATGCAAAAACCGGTCACACAACAACCAGTTAATTGCTCTTAGAGCAGGTCATCAGATCCCTTAAATTTGTGGACAGGTTTGTGCTGTAGACTAGGTAGAATCTCCTGAGGTTTTTGATCCCAGGCATGTTCCCCTAGGAATCATTTCACCCCCCTTTCCTTTTCTATCTTGAACAACCCTAGGAACAAAAAATCTCCAAATTTCTAAGGGATTTTCAAACAAGCATTGAATTCAACTCCTAAGATAACAAACTTCCTTATCTGTTTTGTTATCTTGCCCCCAGGGCACTCAGGCTCATGCTAAACCAGTTAGGTGAGAATGTAAATTGACCTGCCTAGGAAGAAAAAAGTTATCAGGGAATCAAGTGCCCCATAAGGTAAAGAAAACAAAGGATTTAAGGCAGTGGGTGGCTGCGGGGCACTTAAAGAATTTAAGGTGGCTTGCACCATAGACAAATGGAAAAAAGATTTTAAAAGCCATTTTTTCCATAAACTTTTTCTTGGGGAAGGGGCTCATCAGAGAGGATGACCCCACGTGGAGGTCTTTCTCCTGTAGTCCTCCGTGCCCCCACAGGATTTCTGGTGAGAATTTAAATTGACCTGCCCCATGAGAAAAAAGGAGGGGTGGGGGGTTCTCTCTCTTTCTTTGCTTTACTTTTAGTTAATGCCTTCACGAGGGTCTGGATATGTTTTTTGGGCAATTGAAGCCTCTTGGTCAGGGAAACTCCTTTATGTTGGCCAAAGGTCCCCTGCCCTCTTTCCAGGCCCGACAACCCAACTGGGTGTAGGCAATAACCTTTATAACTATCATAAAAATATGGTAACGCAGCAACCAGTTAAAAGTCACAAGAACAGTTGCCTGTTCCTTAAATCTGTGGCTAGGCTTGTGTCTGTCAAAATGTCTCAATCCCCCAGTGGCAGGCTGCCTCGGGAATGTTGAATGCCACTGAGAGCACTTCCTTTCTTTTCTATAATGGGGAATACAGCAGCATGCCAAAAAAACCCTCCAAATTTGCTCCCTTAGAGCCCTACCTAAATCAAAAAGATTTAAGATTTCCCAAAAGGAAGACTCAAAATTTTGGAATGAATTATTTCAATTCATACCTTTGATCCTGTCGGCAGACATTTCCGACCCAGAGGTCTGGACCCATGTTGCCTATCCGGCTCAATAAAAGGAAATCCAAGAAAGGCATCAATTGCCCCTTTCCTTCATCCCTGTAATAGCTGCCATCCAACAATGCTTAGGAAACCCACCTAAGGCTGAGGAGAATTTACTAGCACCAGGGGATAATAAAGGGGAGGGTTCAAATAAAGAAAAAGATCCCAAAGATTGCCCAACAGCAGATTCGACAGCCCTAAAAGTTAAACAAAAAATTCCTGAAGATTGCCCAGTAACAGATTCAACAGCCCAAAAAATAAAAATTGACCAAATCAGACAAAAAACACCCATCAACAAAAGTAACCTTTACTCCCCTCTTCCCCCTTATGAATCCTCATGGACTGATTTAACAGACCCAGATGTTAAAACCTAGCCTCCAAATACTTCCGAAGATTCCCAGATAAATCCCCCTCCCCCCTCACCACCAGCGCCACCATCTGTGATGCTACACTCCACAGCCATTGAACAGCTTTGTAATCTCAGGGATAATGGGAGTTATTGCCCCCAGGATCCTTAGCCACAATGGCCTCAGGACCCAAAAACCCTGTCTGTAGAAACTTTCCCTGTTAACTTACAAATAAAAAGACAATGTCCACTGGCTTGGTACCCGCTCCTGGCAGCAGACCTAAAAGAACTATGCCAAGCTGTCCGTGAGGATGGGATCCATGCTCCATGGACCAAATCTATACTACAAACCTTTAATACTAACCTTCTAATCCCCCGGGACTGGAGAGATATTTGAAGATCCACCTTCCCCAGTACATTATTTGTAAAATGGGGGGCTTTATTGAGAGATGAACGCCTGATGCAGGTTAAAAAGAATGACATACATAATCAACAACTAACACCACAACAAGGACAAAATCTACCACCTGGATTTATAGATTAGAATTATAACCAACTGTTCCATTGGGACAATTTTTCCACAGGAATCCAGCAGGCTGTAATTCCTGCCAGCTGTTTTGAACAGGTCTGCTTATGTGCACCATGGGTCTGGGACTGCCTAACCCCCTTGTCCACAGGGCCTGGAGAGACCTCTTCATTAACCTTCCTAAAGCAGAAACCAACTGAAACCCTCCCATACTTTATACTAAGAGTACAGGCCACTTTAGATAGAAAAATAGCAGACCCTACAGCCAAAGCAATGCTTTTAAACAACCTTGTCTGGGAAGGGATGACCCCTGAGCACAGACAAACATGCCAGGGACTGAAAAATGAACATTACAAAAAATGGATTTTGGCCACCCATGACATTGGGACTGCCACATACCAGGCCTCCTCCCTTGCCCAGGCCTTTGTACCTGCAACCCAACTGAACTCAAAATGTTTTAAATGTGGAGAAACTGGACACTGGAAAGAAAATTGCCAAAAAATGGTTCAGTTGCCACTCGACCCCCTAAAACCCTCTGTCCTCGCTGTAAAAGGGGTTTTCACTGGATAAGAGATTGTAAATCTAAATATGACAGAGATGGAAAATTTTGCCACCTTTAAACTCCTTCCAGGGCAACCCTCAGCCCTGCTAACAAGAGGGAAGCCACAAACATGGGTAACCAGTATTGCAGAAAATACCCATCCAAAATTAACCATAAAAATAGACAATAAACCTCTCAAATGAAGAAGAAGAAACAACACCCAAAACCTCACCGGATCACATGGAAAGAGATCCATGATCTGGTGGAGACCGCTCGTCGCAGATGCCTCCCCCCACAGTTTCTTTCTTTCTCTGTCATTCTCATAGCCATTTTTACCCTCCTTAACACCAATGCTTCAGCCAGCCCCACCACCCCTAATACTATGTTCTGGAGATTTTATGTCATTACAAAGTTTTTTGAGAGTACTAATCACATTGGTCTGAACAACATTTGATTCATTTACAAAAAAACAGCATTCCTTTCCCAATACTACACAAGGAAAAAATCAAATAATCAGAACCACAGACTGCCCCCTAGTAGTCTGTCAAAAACCCATAGAAATCATAATATACCCAAATGCTAGCAGATACAAAACTAACAAATATGTTTGCTTCCCTTTCCGACAGACAGATCCATCATACCTCAAGGAAGTTGATACCTATGGGGGCTGCCACTATTTCAATCCCTGTAGGTTGGACCTAGGATTCACTGGTATAACAAGACAGGAAAGACCCATCTACCTAAAGGATAATAATTATCTCTATGGGAACCATGACTATTCCCTAATATATGTTGCAGATCCATGGGACAATCTCTGGTGTGTCGGAGTAATGGGAAAGTTCTACCCAGGTGCATTCTCTAGCTACCCTACCAATGACTTTTATATCTCTTGACAGCTTGTACCTGCAGCTAAGCCCGTGCTAACTCATCATATTGTTCTACAGGAAAAACAAACAGAGGACAAGATAAGATCACCTATGTCCAGGAGCCAATACACTCAATACGTTGTTAACTTTCTTCCCTTCACCACCCACCCTAACACCTCTGTTTCTTTTGTGCATCCAGCAATAGACCTTTACTGACAGCAGTACCAGTTAATACCACCCTTCTTTACCCAGAAACAAAAAAAGATTTCACTGACTCTTATCTGATGGATATTCCCTTATTCAAACAACTGGCTAACTATCCAATTTGCATTTCCAGCAAGAATAAGTCTACTCATTACAAATGCCTCACTAACATTACTTTCTCCAGGATAGCATGCGTCTCCCCTCCTCTTTTTCTGTGGTGCAAAGGAAAAGTCCAACACTCTGTTAACTCCTCTTTGTCCACCTTTTGTGTACCTGTAATGATTTCTCCCCAGGTGTATCTATTCGAGGAAGAAGAGGCTGTCCTACTCCTTCACAGCCGCCAGTGGAGAGAAATCTTCATCCCTCTGCTAGTGGGACTCTGACTTGCCCTCTCTCTGGGTGCCAGATGTGCTGTGACTGCTGCTATAGTACAAGCCCATCACCTGGCAGAAGACTTTCGAGACAAGCTCAACTAGGCAATGGCATCCACGACTGACAGCCTTGAGTCTCTCCAATGACAAATGAACCCTCTTGCCGGGGTTGTGCTCCAGAACAGAAGAGCACTAGACATAATAACTGCTGAACACAGAGGAATATGTGTAGTATTGGGAGAGGAATGCTGTTTTTTGGTAAATGAATCTAATGTTATTGAGACCAATATTATTAGTACTCTCAAAAAACTTTGTAATGCTTGATTTTCAAGATTTCAATGCACCGAGCAATTAGGTTGGTTTAGTAACCCCTTGTTTTCATGGCTCCTACCTTTTATTAACCCAGAATCATGCTGTGTCATTTTAATGCTTGTTCCCTGTTTCATAAAATTTCTTCACCAACAAATTACTACCATTGCAAAAATTACTACCAATCAGGTCATGGTCCATTATCAAACTTTGGATTCTCCTGAGATAGATGAGTTGGCTCTTAGAGCTTGTGATGACACTTCTCCATTGTAAAACAAAACAGGGGGAGATGTTGGGGGACCCTGCTGCTAAGGTTGAGGTCCTCCATGTCTGGATAGCTCTAAGGGGCTTGGCTCTATATAGAAGGACACCCTTTCTCAGCGAGAGCCTCCTGCTCTCTGCCTGACTTACCTGGAAAGTTCCACCAAGCATGGATACCTGACCTTATTTGGAACATGACCTTTGGCATAGTTACCTGCAATAAAACTGCCCCCAGATTTTTCTATATGATAATTAGGCATTTCCCTATACTCAGATGATAGGATCCCCATACCACATGTAAATAAAGCATACTATGAACACCTATCAGCTGAAGTTTTGGCTGCTGCCTCCACACTATATTTTCCCTGACCCCCACTGAATAAGTGGAGCTGTATTACTGAATCTGACTCCCCAGAAAATCTTTTCCGTCATGCTCACTGACCGTCCTGAACCCGTTCATCACTTCTGCTCCCTTTGACTTCATGAATCGGTGGTCAATGGCCCTCGAGGGGAGAGAAAGACCCACACATGTGCACATAAGAAAGGATATATTTCTCTTTAGAAAATGTCAATATGCTACCTATATGTAAGAACTTGACCTCAGTCTTCCTGACAACATAGAGAAGCATCCATGTATATGCTCACTAAGAGATTCAAGCAGCTTTAATCACTGTAGCAGCAGGGATTTCAGCAACATAAGGCCCTTATCTTGGTGAGTGTCATTGTAGAGTTCAGAATTTATCCTGGAATTAGATTCTACAGGCAAGAGGGAATGAAATGAGCAAGAAATGTACCTGTCCATGCAACACTGTAATGAAGCTAAGCTGTAAATGCTAAGGGGCAGATGGTGTCAGTAGGTTCTTTGATATTCAGAAGGGGATAGACTGCCAAAAAAACCTTCATAATGTCACTTGACTAGGAAGAGCCACAAATAGCCAAAGAAACATATAGATTAAGAAAAAGTATATCAATTTTCAAAAGAAATAGTCTTTGCTAAAACAATATACCTGTGATTAGCTGCTGTGCTCTGTGTTCATGGTGTCCCATGTTCTTAGCTAAAGGGCCACACAGATATGCATGTTCTCTCTTAGAGAGAGAGAGAGAGAGAGAGAGAGAGAGAGAGAAAGTGTGCACGTGCGCATGCATGCATTCAGGTCCAGGTAAGTGTGAGTACCTGAGTGCCACAGCTTGTATGTGGAGGTCAGAAGACAATCACCATTGTTAGTCCTTGTGTTCCACCTTGTCTGAAACAGGGTCCCTTTGTTATTTGGCCAATGTGTACACCAGGTTGGGTGGTCCACAAGCTTCTGGGGACTCTTTTGACTCTACTCCTATCTCACCACAGGGGCCCGGGGACTACAGATGTGTGCTACTGCATCTGACTCTTCTGGGTGCTGGGGACTTGAGCTGCTCATGTGTGCATAGTGAGCTTTTTAACTCCTGAGTCATCTCCAGCCCCTCATTTGTTTTTAAGTGGCTGCTTTCAAACAGTTTATCTTAGAGGATCACTTCTAACATGAAGAATGGCAGACCACTCCTGAAAGTTTGTTATATGGGTTCCTTTATTCTTTTTGTCAAAACTGTCTACTTAATACCACGAATTCATTATGTTCCCAGAGCAATTAAGAAAAGCAATTATCAACCAACCAGTTCAGAACAGAATGTCAAGAGGAACATTTGATTAATTTGTCCCCCACAGGCATCCTGATCTGTGTCGTCTTCTTAGAAGTTCCTGACTGTGAAAATAGAAGAACCCTATACCTGCTTTCCAGTCAGATACAAACCATTCTCCCAACATCCTCCACATTCTTCTATGCCTCTGTGGATTTGAGAGGGTCACGTTTCACCTGGAAGATTTTCCACAACTTCTTAATTCTAAGTAATTGATTTTGTGTTTCTAGAGCCATTGGATCACCTTTTAAATGAACACTTCTCAACTTCTCTAGCAAAGTGACTTAGTCATCTATAAATTACTCAGTCAGACAAAGTACTTCACTGTGTCACTGAATTAGGGATGGGTTCCCTTGTTCCCTTCTAAATGCCCTTAAAGTCTATTTACAGTCATATCATGTTTGGAATCCATAAAAATCATCATAAATATAAAAAGTATTCATGACTTTTCTCCTTATGTGACAAAATACCTGACAAGAAGCAACTAAAGAGAAGAAGGGCTGTTTAGGCTCACAGTTTGAGGGTGTAAAGCCTCTCATGTTGAAGAAGGCATGGTGGCAGGAATGTAAGTTAACCGGTCACATTGTATCTGCAGTCAGAAAAGAGAATGTGAACTTTAAATAGGATCAGGTTGTAAAACTCCAATGCCCACCTTCAGTGACCCACTTCTTTCAGAAAATCTCCACATCATAAAGGCTCCACAGCCTTCACAAACAGCACCATCAGCTGGAGACCAAATGCTCAAAACATATGAACTGTGTTGCTTAGTTTTTTTGTCAGCTTGACAGGAATTAGATACACCTGGGAAGAGAGAACCCGAATTAAGTAATTTCCTCCATGACATTGGCCCGTGGGCATGTCTGTGAGGCATTTTCTCGATTGTTGATTGATGTGAAAGTGTTCAGCCCACTTGGGGCATTGCAATCCCTGGGCAGGTGGACCGATAAGAAAGTAAGTTGAGCAAGCCAGTGAATGCAAGCCACTAGGCAGCATTCTTCCATGGTCTCTACTTCAGTTCCTGCTTCTAAGCTCCTGTCTCCAGGCTTCTGCCTCAAGTCCCTCAATGAATGAGTACAGTGTAAGATAATAAAATAAACCTTTTCCTCCTCAACTTGCTTTTGGTCCTGATATTTATCATAAGCACAGACAACAAACAAGGACATGAACCTATGGGAGACATTTTGCATTCTAACTACAACAACCTTAAAAAATACTAAAAATACAGAAAGGAGGCAGGAAGTTATATGAGTAAAAAGTAAATGAGTGAACTCAAATTTCCCCAACCCCACACCATGCTCCTTTTCTAGCCTTAGGCACAGGCCTGCTTTTGCTCTTTACAGCCCAGATCTCTGGACTAACCACATAGTCCAGACCTGTACACTGTGATCTGATCCCCTGCACTCAGACCAGCTCAATATATCAGTCTAGTTCGTTAGACCCTTCACAGGCTGTCCCTACCCCCACCTAGCCTTTGGACTCCTGAGACAACCTTCATCCCTGTTAATTCTGTGATCCCATCTACTGCATCTTGATTCCCATACAGCCTGAGAAACTCCAAATTCCCCAACCACATACCTTGTTCCCCTTCTAGCACTGGGCATATGCCCACTTTTGTTCTTTGTGCCCTGGATCTCTGGTCTGACCTCTTAGTCCAGACCTGTGAACAGTGATCTGATCTTCTGCAATCAGACCAGCCCAATTTTCAGTCTAGTTTGCTAGACACTTCACAGGCTGTCCCCAGTCCACCTTGTTTTTGGAATCCTGGGACCAGACTTCTACTCTGGCTGTCCTCATCCCCAACTTGCTTTAGATTCCTGGGACCTGCCTTCTTCTCTGCCTAGTTTGATAGCCCTTCCACAGGCTGTCCCAACCTCACCTTGCTTTGAATTCCTGAGCCCAGATTTTTACCTTTTCTGTCTACTACCAAGAACAACCTAATACCCATCAGTACACACCAACTAACCTGTCATAACTGAACGAAAAGCAATCCAACTATATCAACAATATAAACAGAACCAAAACTTAAATAAATGGAGGAAGTATATAATTTCCTATCAGACATACAACCAACAAAAGACATCAATATTCCCAAACAGCAATGAAAAAAACACACATAATGTAAAAAAAAAAAATACCAGGAGAATATGTCCCCAACAAAACCCACCAGTCCTACAGAAGTTTACTACTATGAGGATCACTCTGAGGAACCCCAAGATGCAGAATTTAGGAGAATAATTATAAACATGATGAAAGAACATAACATACAGACAAATAACTGAAAGAACTCAAAGAGCATAGGCTTGTGATGAAAGTGCAAGAAAATACAAATATGTGGCTGAATGAAATAATCAAACAATTCAGGACTTGAAAAATGAATCTCAAAAGAGATATAAAGTTGAAAAGCTGAAATAAAGATGAAATTGAAAAACTCAGTAAGTCAATTTAAAACACCAGGAGAAGTCATCACAAGTAGAATGAATGAAACAGAAGACAGAATATCAAGACTGGATGACAAAGCTGAAAACTAAATTCCTTGAGCAAGACTATTAAAAATATTTAAAAACACAGGAAAGGAATACACAGGAAATGTGGGACAGTATGAAAAGAGCAAATCTACACATCATAGTCATACAGGAAGGACAAAAACCTCAGGCCAATGGCAGTCACCAGATCTTCAACAGGATTATTAAAGAAAACTTCTGTAAATTAAGGAATGGCATACCTATATAGATTCAAGAAACACATTGAACACCAATTAGACATTACTAAAACAGAAACTCCCCAAGACATATCATGGCAAAAAAACACACACTGTACATAACAAAGAAAGGGTACTAAAAGATGGTATAGCAAAATAACTTACATATAAAAGAAAGCTAATCAGAATTACAGAGACTTTTTAATGTAAACTATGACACTCAAAAGAGCCAGGAACAGAGTATTCCCAGTTCTAAATGACCATGGATCCCAACCCTGAATAATTTTCTTGGCAAAACTATCTATCATAGTAGAAGGGGAATGGAAATTTTTCCATGACATGAATAGGCTGAAAGAACTCATTTCCATCAAATTAGCCCTACAGAGAATACCTGAAGCAACAGAAAGGACTGAAGATAGGAATGAGTGTAACCAAGAAGTTACAAAAAGAAAACAAAGAAAGGTATAATTACAGAAACACAAAATTGGACTCAGAACACAAACTAGTTAAAATGACAGAAACCAACACACATCTTTCAATAATAACTCTAATATAAATGGCTTCAAATTTCCAGTCAAAAGGCACAGGCTAGTGAAATGGATTAAGAAAGAAAATTCATTTTTTTTTTTTGTTTTCTTCAAGAAACTCATCTCAGATTCAAGAATAAACACTAACTTGGGGTAAAAGGATGGAAGTAAAAAACCGTAATAAAATATATAAATGGACCTAAAGACAAAAAAAATCATATGGTCATCTCAACAGACGCAGAAAAGACCTTTGAAAAAGTCCATCTGTATTCACGTTAAAAGAGAGAATTGGACATCAGTTGCCCAGTTATTAAGGTCAACAATCAACAAGTGGAACCTCATTAAAACACAAAGCTTCTATACCACAAAAGCAAAAACTAAGGAAGTCAAGAGAAAATCCTCTTAGTGGGAGAAAATCTTCACATGCCACACATCCAACAGAGCATCAGTATCCAGAATATACAAAGAACTCAAATAACAAAGAAAGAGTAGGGGAAGTTGGTAAGCTTCCCAAATATCACCATGCCCATCCCCCTACCTTGGGATCATCTGAAAACGTTCCTACTTCAGTAGTGCTAGATTTGTCTTCCCTTTAGTAGGAACCCAGAACTAGGTCAAATACCTGAGAGTACATGAATCTGACCTCTATGTGGTAGTGAGCTTCCTCAGTCTTGCTTTTCCCATCCTCCTACCTTGGGACCATGTGAAACCCTTCACATTCCTGCAAGGCTAGGCGTCTCTGCCATCTACTAGGGCCCAGTCATTTGCAGACTACCTGAGAGTGCCTGAATCCTACCTTTGTATGATGGTGAGCCTCCCAAATCATACCGTTCTTATCCCCTTATACTGAGACCACCTGAAGACCCTCCCACTTCTGTGGCCTATGATTATCTGCCATTTAGTAGAGGCCCAGAACTTTGCAGACTGCCAGAGAGCACCTGAATTCATCCTCTGCCTAGTGGGCTTCTGAGCTTCCCAAATTTTGTAGTTCCTGTTGGCTTGTAGGGGCCAGACCTTAGAAGAAAGCCTGAGAGTATCTGACTAGTGCTTGGCTTGGGCCTCTGCTGGAATTCTTGAGTAGCTGAGCTAGAGTCATCTAGTCCCTGCAATATAAAATCAAAAGAGACAACCTGAAGCCTAGACCAACCAACTTCTCATATCTAATAAGAAAACAAAGGTATGTCAGTAATAAAAACTGAATCAGACTTCAACTTAACAAAGGAAGGCTTGAGTTTCATATCAGAATCACAAACAAAACAAGATATTCACATGCCAAAATCATAACAAAAAATAATAATATGAAAAACCCAAATAATATGTCCCAACCAAATACCACGAGTCCTATAGAAGAGTTCTACAATGAAAAACGCCCCCAGAGATAATTCAGGACACCAAATTTAAAAGAACAGTCATAAATGTGATCAAAGAATTCAACAAATTTAAAGAACACCCAAACACACAAATCAAAGAACTGAAAAAAGATAAGGATAAATTTCTGACTGAATTCACAAAAAGACAGAAAAATTGAAGAAAACTCGGGATGAAATGAAGAAGGAAGTGAAAAACTCAATAAGCCAATTGGAAACAATAGGAGAACGCTTCACCAATAATATGAATGAAATGGGAAACAGAATACCATGACTGGATGATAAAGTTGAAGAATTGGATGCTTCAAGCAAAGATAATGAAAAAAATTTAAAAACACAGGAATGGATATGCAGGAAAAGTGGGTCGCCATGAAGAGACCATATTTATACATCATAGCTCTAGAAGAAGGATAATCTCAGGTTAATGGTATTGACTGGATCTACAACAGGACTGTAAAAGAAAATTTCCAGAAATTGAGATAAATTATGCCCGTACAAATACAAAATGCATATAGAATACTGAATATACAGATCAGGAAACAGACTCCCTACACAAAAGGTATGGAACCACATGAGAAAACAGAAAGATGCAAAAGAAAAACAACAAGTTACATATAAAGGAAAGCAATCAGAATTACAACTGACTTTTCAATTCAAACCATGAAAACCTGAAGAGCCGGGAACAATGTGTTCCCCCTGAAGACTAGCTTTCCTAGATTTGAAGAGGATTATGTAAGCTCCTAAGGGAGAACATGAATCAATGGTTCAACCCCAGCTTCAAGGCCTAATAACCACATCAATGACTGGCACAACAACATTGGTACAGTAGTGGCACTTTTATCTTGAGGATTATCAACAGCTACCTAATTGGACTTAAAACAAATTCAAAGGGAGGAAGATCATGTATGCTGCTACAGACATAGCCAAATACACATGGACAAAGAGGTCTTAGAGCTTAGAGAAAAGCCCAAGGATATCAGATCCCCATACAAATGTGATTTCTTACTATGTGCAAAGCCTGAATCCTTACATTCACAGACATGTATCCCAGTCACTACTCATCAAAGAAGCTTCTTTACAACAGGTGGAGACTAGTGCAGAGTTCTACAACTGGTCACACACCGACATTGTCTGTGAATGGCCCAAGACTAAGTGGCACATCTACAATGCAACCTATATACCTAAGGCTCATGGAGCATTAAAAAAGGCATAAAGAGGACAAAATGCATCTCTCAGTTCTCATCATTAAATCTCCCTCATGCAACAGAGGACCAGGAGCACAGAAGTCAAAAATGGCCAAAGCATGGAGAGTAAGAGTCTGAAGAGTGTGGGTCCTTGGACAGGACTCTTAAACTCCACTCACCCAGAACTCAGGGACCATTGAGGAAGATGGGGTGGAAAGATTGTTAGAGTCAGGGAAGATCTTCATGACCATATGTAAATAGAGCCCTACAAACTCCTGGATCTTGCTCATATAAACCTACAGCAATGGTGTCAGCATGCCCAACACTTGAAAGAAAAAAAATTGGCACACAATTCTGTAAATGGGCAACAAACACC
Source organism: Nannospalax galili (assembly GCF_000622305.1). Classification (NCBI taxonomy): domain Eukaryota; kingdom Metazoa; phylum Chordata; class Mammalia; order Rodentia; family Spalacidae; genus Nannospalax; species Nannospalax galili. Next base: position 119,342 of record NW_008339765.1, read on the forward strand.
AATCTTAGTCAAAGAATGATTGGCAGCTGATTGCTGCTGGGAGATGAAGAGCTGATCTTCTTAAAAGGGGAGGGGGGCTCTAGACAGACTGCCTATTCCCCAGTGGATGAGCATGAACTGAGAGGAGTCTGGGGATACTAACTTGACATAATAGGCCTTAACACAAATGATAAAATGTATGAATTCCAGTGGGGTGGGATCTAGGGGATGATGCTAATAGGGAAGGAGGTATAAAGTTGATTAAGATTGTTTCAGATATTATTTATAGAATGCACAAAAATTCAATAAAATTTTACAAAATAAAATAAAATAAAATAAGTATATTTCTTTAAGAGTCCAAGTGTATGGCTAAAGGCTACACAACAAGAAACAATGACAGACAGGAGATACCTCCCTTTGAGTTGTTGGCCAGGGTGGGTCAAGAGACTCCCAAAATTATTCAGGCTATTGCCATTGCCCTTGATGGCCTCCCAGAACTTGAAGGTTAGACCTTACTGCCAAAGACAAAACATATGTCAGACACAGAATTTGGAGAACTAGAGCTGCAACTGACCTGGAAGCCACTTCCCCTGAAGGACAGTTCTCATAGCTTTGGAAAATGCTATGAAAATGCCAAAAGAAAACATCAACGGATGATCCAGCACCAGCTTCAAGACCAAACAACCACATCAATGGCCAGCACAGCATACTCCATTGGTGCAGTAGTGGCACTTTTGACTTGGGGGCAATCAACAACTACCTAATTTGACTAAAAGCTCACTCAAAGGGAGGAAACTCAAGTGTGGTGCTATAACATAACCTAATACACATATAGGGAGAGGGCATAGATTTTAGAGAAAATCCCAAGTCTGTCACATCACTAGACAAATGTGATTTCTTACTTTGTGCAAAATATGTATCCTTATATTTACAGACATATCCCAGTCACCACTCATCAAAGTTCATTTTGCATCAATCAGGGACTAATACCAAGTACCACAACTGGTCACACATGGACATTGTCTATGAATTTCCCAGGCCTAAGGGACACATCTGTAATGCAACCTCTACACATAAGGCTCGAGGAACATAGAACAGGAATAAAGAAGAGGACACTAAGGAATAAGCCCTCAATAATGAAGCTGCCTCATGCAGCAGAGGGCAAGGAACACAAACGCTCACAAACGGCCTAAGTGTAGAGATCAAGAGTCCACTAAATTCCAATCCTTGGACAGGATCCCTTCATTAAACTTATCCACCCAAGACTCAGGGACCGTTATGAAAGAGGGAACAAAGAGATTGTAAGAGCCAAGGAGGATGACCATGACCATATGGAAACAGAGTCCTACAAGCTCCTGGGAACCTGATCATATGATTCTATGGCAAAGGTGTCAGCATACACAAGTCCTATGCAAACTCAGGCAGACAGTAACCCAGCATGGAACTTGGAAAATGAACAGCAGACCCAATCTTATCTAAAGGAATGTTGGCAATTGATTGCTGGTAGATGAAGAAGAGGTGATCTATCTAAAACAAGGAACGCTAGATAGGCTGACTAGACTCAGCAGATGGACTTGCATGGGGAACGGTTGGGGGCTCTGAAAACACAGTGGGCAATAGTAAGGATGACAGAGTATATGGGATCCAGTGAGGGGTGGAAGAGGCTATGGGAGGGTGCCATTTGGGATTTGGGTATAAAGATGAATAAGATTGTTTGGGATGTTCTGTATGAAATATACAAAAAAAATCAACAAAAAAATAGATCACCACAGGCCAATATTTTTCATGAACACAGATTCAACAGTCCTTAAAAAAAGCATAATAAGTAAGAAAAGCTTCATTTATGTTTCTTGGCTACTGTTCACAAAAAATATAATGGGAGCATATTTTGGTTCTATATAACAATTATACTGAACTTGTTTTCTTATCAATGTGTTCCTAGAATATTAATTATATTCTTTACTATAAAATACCATACTGTAATACATAAAAGGCTTCAATGTTTACTAAACATGCAAAGTGATGAAAAATTCTTGCCAAATGACAAATCTCCCTAACTTACTGATTTCTATATTTTTAATTTAAAAAACAAAGAAACAAGAAAATAAACAACCCATTAAAAATTGGACTATGGATCATTTGAACAGAGATTTCTCAAATGAAGAAATAAAAATGGCAAGAAACACTTTAAAAAGTGTTCAACATCATTAGTAATTAGAGAAATGCAGATAAAAATCGCTTTAAGATTCCATCTTACCCTAGTCAGTCTGGCTAAGATCAAGAGAACAAGTGCTGGCAAGGATGTGGAGAAAGAAATGCTCATTCAATACCAAGGGGATTGCAAACTGGTGAAACTACCATGGAAAACAGTGTGGAGAACTTGTAAAAAAGAAAACTAAAAATGACTGTCCATATGGTCCAATTATACAACTCCTTGGCATATGCCCAAAGGACTCATTCTCCTGTAGAGATACCTGATTCTCAAAGAATAAAATACGAGGAATTTGAAAACACCGAGAAATGTGCTTTTTTCACAGTATGATGTTATTCTTAAATGTATCATTGTTGCTGAATAAATGTATTTCTTAAACTTAAAAAATAAAAAAGTCTGATAAATATAAATAAAAACCTAATGAGAATGTTGACATAATGGAATAAATATGCATTATAATTATTTTACTATGTGAATAAGTATTAGCAATACAGTCCAGGAAATGAATATTTTATGATCTCTAGATACTTATGATGGCATGTTTTGAGGTTGAATATAAAGTACATAGTGTTCTCATGTAGAAATGGGAAAATAGTAGGAGACATTGTAAAAAGTTTACACTCCACATTAATTGAAGCAATAAAATGTATATTATTTTTGAAAATGTCATCTTTTATATATTGGACTATGCATAGGCAATGACACTCATCTGTAGCTTGGGAGATCATGCATAAACAATCCATACTGAAGGTATTATTGGTCCTAGAGGGTTAAAAGCCTCTAGCTCAAATACTCGTACATAAGGCTATATTTAATTATGATCAGAATTAAATGAAAAATTGAGAGAATGTGGATGTGTTTGTTAGGCTTCTGTTTCTGCACCAGATACAAAGATAATCAGAGTGAGGGGTGGGGACGAGAGGTTGCATTTTGCTCACAGATTCAGAGGTTTCATCACTGAAGGTCCATTAGTTCTGTGACTTTTCCTGAGGCAGATTGTCACAGCAGGAACACAGAACAGAGCCAAGCTCATTCACCACATGGCTAGGATGCAAAACAGGGAGAAAACAGTACTGTGGTTGCAACGTACACATCAGAGGCATGCTTCCAAGTTTGGGAAGTCCATTCACTGTTGTCTACCTATTTAATTGTCCATTATCTCTAGGAAAAAATGCCCATTCACTGCTTGGGGGATTGCACTTCAGCAAATACTACGGAAAGCAGGGTGGAGAATTCTTAAAACAAGGAATCAAGGGGGTAAAAGGGAAGAAGGTGCTCAAGAGAGGGAGGATAATAGGAGACAGCTATTATTAAGGAGAAAATGGGAAAAATGAGGGAACTTTAACTGGGGAGGGAGGAAGGAGGTTACATAGGGAGAGAGAGAGGAAAGATAAAGTTTCAGTGGTGCAAAAAAACCAGAGGGAAATATATTAGCCCAAAAAATCTACGGAAAAATACACAGACAATATCAGAACATAAATGCTTGTGTATACCTGAAGGCTATGTAACAAGAGACACAGTACCAGACTGGTGAAACCTTCCTTCGAATTGTTGGTCAGGAACTCCCAAAATAACACTGCCCTTGATTATCTCCCAGAACTTGAAGGTAAGATCCTATTGCTGAAGACAGGGCATACTTTGGACACAGGACTTTGGGCAAAGGAACTGGAATGGACCTAGAATCCTCCTCCCTGAAGACTAGCTCTCATAGGTCTAGATGATACTATGCAAGACACTAAGGGAGAAAATCAATCAGTGATCTATTCCGAGCTTCAAATTCTCATACCCACAACAATGACTAACATAACAAACTATAGCAGTGCAGTTGTGGCATGTTTTTATATGTATACATTCATTGAATTTTTGTGCATTTCATATAAAACATGTTAAATCATCTTTATGCCTCCTCCCCAATCTTCACTCCCCAATAGGCCCCCACCAGATTTCATGCATTCTGTCATACATGTTAAGACCTATCTAGTCAAGTCAGTGTATCCAGATGTCCCTCAGTGCAAGTTCATCCACTGGGGCCTAGTCGACATATCCAGAGTATCTCCCTTTAAAGAAGATCAACTCTCTCTCACTGGGAATTAATTAGCTTCTAATAGTTCCTAGGCTGTTTGAGATCTGCTGCCCATTTCCCAAGTTCTGTGCTGACTTTTTATCTGCTTGAAATTGAACTGGTATTTTTGTTATCTGGAAGTTCCTCTGACCACTATGGTGGCACGCTATAGTCCCACATCCTTCTAACACTCCTCAGAAGGATTCAGGGTGGGGGTGAGCCAGTTACCCCTCCCACTTAATCAGTTGACCTTAGTTGCATGAGAAGGAGGGGATAAGGATATATAAACCGAGAATACCATGAGGCAGGCCTCTCACTATTTTGTGTGAATTTCAGGAAGTCACAGGATTTATGTTTGGTTGTGGACTTTCCAGGGTAGCCATAAATGGGGGGTGGGAAACCCACTCTTCTGTAAGTAAACCAGAACCCCAAGCTCAGTTAATAAGTCCAAGAAACTTGTTAGGATTTTCCAAACGGTGGTTTTGGAGCATTCTTGCATAAGTATGTGGTAAGGATGGTGGTAGAAGGGAACCAGAGGCCATGTGTGCTTTCCAGCAGTGATTTGACCTTACAGTTGTGCACACTGATATCATTCCTGTAGGTTCATATGAGCAAGGTCATAGAAGTAGTGGCACTTCTAACTTGGGGATAAGCAACAGCTTTCTAATTGGACTTAAAACATGCACAATGAGAGGGAACTCATGTGTGGTACTGTAAACATAGCCAAATACATGTGGCTGGAGAGGTAATAGATCCTAGAGAAAATGCGATTTCTATAACATCCTTAGAAAAATGTAATTTCCTAGTGTTTGCTGAATATATATCCTTAAATTTACAGACAAGTATACCATTCACCACTCATCAAAGAAGCTTCTTTTTGCAACAAATAGGGACTACTATGTTACGGGTTCTCCTCAGGCCAGCTGTGAAGACCCTAACCTGGATCAGGTCCCCAGCCGATTGAGGGGACAAGAGGCATGGAGTCAGGAGATACAGACCTCAGGGGTCAGGTAGAAGCAGGCACTAGTCAAGATGCTGCAGGCTCATTTAATGCAGGAGGGGGCAGGCCTTATATTTCCCTTTTCTCCACCCCCAAGTCCCTTCAGTCAGCGTATCATTTTCTGATTGGTCCACGCCACACAGTCTGTCAGTAGTCACTGGACTTGTGAGCAGAGTATGGAGGCGTGGGCTCCTTTTGGTGGGCTATTTGTGGACCAAGAAGTGAAGTGATTTCTTGCTGAATCCCAGGGCTCTGAGTCTGCACCATCTTTGGAGGCCTCCTGCTACATTTCCACCCTTTTTCTTTAAAAATGACTGTCCAGCGAGAGCCTGTAGGCAGCTCCACCTCAGGATGACCCCACGATCATGGACTGTGCCTTTCTTAGGTTGTCCTATTTGGACATGAACCTTACCCGTCATTGGAGTATGGGCATACACATCCATGTCCTGGCTTAGGTTGATTCAGTCCAACAGGAGCTTATCCATCATTGACTACCAGCCCTCCAAGGGGTATCACCCTGGGGAATCATTTGAGGTGGGGAATTATCTGTAGGAGGCCTCATACATTTGTGCAAGCCAAGTCTGTCGGGCTGCATAGGGTGGGTTGAAATCATCTTCGTGTATTGCTCTGAGGGCCTGATACACTGAGTGATTGAATTTTTTCTGACTGCAGGATCGAAAAACAAGGCATTTAAGAAGTAGAAAGAGAAGAATAATTATACCTTCAGGAGTAAGTAAGTGATGATGCAAGACGAGTCAAACAGTGCTTTTAGATTAGACCAAATTTTCTCTAAGAACCCTGAATTGATGTCCAGCATGGGGGTGTGGGTATAGTTTAGAACAATAATTTGATTAGTTAGTAATATAGAGTAATTAAGAAACTTTTGATTCCAGTGGCAAAGAATATAGTGTGTGAGTTGTAGTCGTGCTTCAATAATATTCTGTATTTTATAGGGGGTGAGACAAAGTGACCTAAAGCGAGGCTCACAAGCTAGCAGAGCCATGTCTTTGGTAATTGCCAGCTCTTCACTTAAGAGATCAATTTGTTGTTGTAACACATTAATTGCCTGGTGAAGATGCAGATTGATAAGAGACTGAATGTGAAAGGTAGAGGAGGTTTTGGACACAGCCTCATTGAGTGTCTCCACAGTAGTGGAGGATTGGGTGATAGCTACTGGAACAGTGGATCCACACCAGGGGGTCTTGCTGCCAAAGCACCCCTAAGGCACCATTTTTAGTCCAGAGGATCAAGGTTAGTAATGGTTCTGCTGGGTCATAATGTTGGAGTGATGCAGACCAGAGTATATGATCTATCTTATTAAGAAGATCCTTAGCTGACTGAGTCAGAGGGATCCTTGAAGTTGGTGAATTATGGCCTTCCAGCAGGGAGAACAAGGCCCAGAATTCTAAGTCAGGGACTGGTATAAATTATTTGAGCCAGTTTATAGTCCCACAGAGTTCTTGGAGCTCCGTCAAGGTATATACAGTATTTTGCAAGATGGAAGGGTTAAGCGGTTTAATTACAGTATCTATATGGTAGCCAAGGAATGTGAAAGGTTGGATGTATTATAACTTGTCTTGTGCAATGTGAAGACCTAGACAATCTAAATTAGCAAGCAGACTGGGTATAGCAGCCTGTAAAATATTGTGAGATTTGTGTGCTAGCAGTATGTCGTCCATATAGTGGATGACAATTAGGTCCTTGGGGATGTTGGTTAAGGCCTTATTAACATATAATGACAGACTGTGGGGCTACTTTTCATACCCTGTGGTAGTACCTTCCATTGGTATCTCTCAGGAGACCTCCAAAGATGGCACGGACTCAGAGCCCTGGGATTCAGCGAGAATTCACTTCACTTCTTGGCTGTTCTTTGAAAGTTGGGCTCCCATACTGTGAAGGCAAAATAAGGTCTGTCTTTTTCTGCTAGGGAGATTTGGAAGAAACGATCTTTGATATCAAGTACTATGATATGATGGGATTGGGAGATAGCTGTAGGGTGTGGTAAGCCTGCTTGTAGCGAGTCCATCTTTTCTATCTGGTCATTGACTGCTCTAAGATCTTAGAGGAGTCTGCATTTCCCCGATTTCTTTTTAATAACAAATATAGGGTTATTATGTTTACTGAGAAAGGGCTTGATGTGGCCAAGCCTCAATTGTTCAGCTACCAAATTTTTGAGGGCAGATAATTTAGGTTCTATTATAGGCCACTGGTCCACCCAAATGGCATCGAGAGCCAGGTCATGGGGATCAGCTCAGGGGCCAAGATTGGAGTCGATCCCGGGCAGGCAGTGGCCGTTAGGATTGGGGGTGTTGGGGCCAAAGTTATTGTGGAGCATGATATCATCATAAAAGGTTCGGTCATCCATGGTAAGGACTGAACCCATGTCCTCTAGGATGTCTCAGCCCCATAAGTTACGGGGAATGTCTGCTACTATGGGGGTAACTGTGCCCTGGTTCCCATCCAAGTCCTTCCAATATACTGGACGTGTGACCAGCTTGGTATCTTGTTTTCTGCCAACTCCTTTTATTGGTGGGTCTGGCTGGTATTTCCAATGAAGGAATTTAAGGGATTCAGTTTTTGATATAATGGTGACATCAGCCCCTGTGTCTACTAAGCCCTTTATGGCAGTTCCATCTAGGAACAGGGTGATTAGTGGGGAGTAGTTGAGGATTAGGAGAGTCCATAACACCTGTCTCATTTTCCTTCTTGTGGGCAGGGCTGAGGGGCGACCCAGGTGGACTTTAGAGGAGCCGAGTCTGGTTGAGGCTGTGACCTACAGTCTTTAGCCCAATGGAACCCTGTTTTGCACTTGGGGCAGCGAGTCTTGGGGCAGGCTCTACCTCTTGGGCAGTGGCTACTAAAGTGGCAAGCCCCCCACAGTTCCAACAGCCTTCCTGTGCACCAAAGTGGGCAGGTTTTCCTTGAGACAAAAGAGTCTCCAAGGAGGCAGTCAAAGCCTCAATAGGGTGCACCCTAGGGTCTAAGTATCTAGTAGGGAGTACCCATTTGTGAATGTTATCATTGCGGACACGCAGGATAGCATTATGAGTAGGGATGTTTAGTCCCTCCCAAGTTAACTGTTTGATAAGCACCTCTCGGGTGGGTCCAGACTCCACCCTCTGCTCTACTGCCTCAGTGACATGGCTAAGGAAGTCCATGAAGGACTCCCCTTACTGTTGAATCAAATTACAGAAAAAGACTTGTGGGTCACGGTGGGGGGGGCAACATTTAAGGGCCTTAAAGGCCAAGTCAGAAATTTGTTGAAAATAGGCATGGAGGCCTATAGTAGACTGGGAGATGGGGTCAGTATATTGTCCACCTCCCATGAGCATGTCCAACATAATGTTGAGGCCGTATTGGAGATTTAAGTGTGCCTGGTTTTCAACCTAATCATCATAGGCTGTGCCAGTTTAGAAAAACTGAGGGTTCTAGGACTGCCTTTAGTAAGCTATACCAATTATAGTGGGTTTGTAAATGCAAGGACCACTGGCAAAGAACCTGTTTGAAATATGGGGAGTCAGGGCCCAATTGCTCAGCTGCCTTGCAGAAAAGTGGGGTGGGCAGCCATGGACGCTGCACCGCATCAGGGCCAACGTTAAGCAGAAATGTGGACAAAGGCAGGTCAGGCTTTAAGGAGGATGGTCTAGGAGGGAGGGGCATGTTAGCAGGGGAAGGGGCAGGATGATTATGGGGGGGAGTAACTCCTTCCATGGGTAATGGGGCAGGGGAATTTCTGGGCATGGTAGCTCTAGGAGAGTATCTTGAGATATAGGCAAAGGAGATCCTTCCTTATTGGAAGTGGGCACAGAGGCTGCGTCCACCTCCGGGTCCAGGAGTTCTGGGAAATCTGGGGTCGAGGTAACAGCCAGATCTACACTAGATTGCTCCCAGAAGTGTTTGTTGTGGTCTGAGATGACTTCCTCAGGAGAGGAGGATTTAAGGCTAGCAATGATACCTAGGAGGATTAGTATAAACGATGCGGGGGGGGTGATCCCTGACCCAACCTCCCTTTTTAGGGCCAGGAAGAGGACCTGCATCCATGTGTCAGGGTCCCACATGTTTTCAGGGGAGACCCACGGAGCCAAATTAGTGGCTTCATCCCAAAAGTGTTTGATATCTTTTGGTTTCACTTTCAACCATCTGGTTTTAAGGGGCACCTTGAGTGCTGCCGTTTGTGGTTCCGTGCATTGTGGTGGTAAATTGCCCATTGTGGGAGGGTCTTGTGAAGGGGAATTCACCACAAAAGTAGAAGATGAGGGTGACTAGCAAGAGCGCACAAAGGAAGCAAAGGAGCACTGTGAGCCACTCCGATGTACACCACTCCAACAGGTAAAGGTGTATCGGATCCAAATGTCTTGTGCTCAGTGAGGGATTTCTGGAGGCCATGACACCTCCAGCTGTATGCTCACACAGTGTCTTGGGGACAGGCAACAGGGTGACCTGAAGCCTGGGCTCTGAGTTTGGGGTGGATCAGCCCTTATGTGAACTCACTGGGATGAGCCGAGAAGGGGGAGGTGCTGACGTGGGCTTCGGGACCACGTGGTGGAGTGTGCCTCCCTGATCTAACAAACTAGTCCAACAATAAAGATGACAGACAGGGTGGAGGGGACAGAGGAGGGGGCTACTCGCTTACCCTCGAGCAGCTGAAGAAACAGACAAATCCAGGGGCCTACTTACCGAATGGATCGAGGTTCTGGGTGTCACCAACACCATGGGCAGGAGTCCCACGTTTCAGGCACCAGGTGTTGCGGGTTCTCCTCAGGCCAGCTGTGAAGACCCTAACCTGGATCGGGTCCCCTGCCGAATGGGGGGGGCAAGAGGCATGGAGTCATGACACACAGACACCAGGAGTCAGGTAGAAGCAAGCACTAGGTGAGGTGCTGAAGGCTCATTTAATGCAGGAGGGGGCAGGCCTTATATTTTGCTTTTCTCCGCCCCTAAGTCCCTTCAGTCAGAGTATCATTTTCTGATTGGTCCACACCACGCAGTCTGTCAGCAGTCACTGGGCTTGCAAGCAGGGTACGGAGGCGTGGGCACCTTTGGGTGGGCTATTTGTAGACCAAGAAGTGAAGTGAATTCTCACTGAATCCCAGGGCTCTGAGTCTGCACCATCTTTGGAGGCCTCCTGCTACACTATTACAGAGTTCCACAACTAGTGAACACACAGATAATGAGTATCTGAGAGATGCCCAGCCCAAAGTGACACATCTACAATGAAACCTCTATACATAAGGCTCAAGAAACAAAATGGACAAGAGGTAGAGAGAATATTAATATATTCCTCAATTCTTACCAGTGAAACTTCCACATGCAACAAAATATGATACACACAAAAGACCACAACTGGTCAAAATGTAGAGGCTAAGGACTGCAGAATACTAGTTCCTGGATAGTGCTCCTATATTAAACCTCACCCACCTATGAATAGGGACCACTGTGGAAAAGGAGGCAGAAAGACTGTAAGAACCAGTGTTGGTACATGATCATAAGAAAACAGAGTCTTCCAGGCCTTTGAGAATTTGCCCATATGAACTTAGACCAATGGTGTCAGAAAGCACAAGACCCATGCAAACTGTAAGATAAAAACCCAGCATTTAATGGGGGATATAGGCAGCAGGACCAAACCTTAGCTGGGGAACTACTGGCAGCTGATTAACACTGGGTAAGGGCAAGTTAAACTTCTTTAAAGGAGTGATTATACATAGCCTGACAAGACTCCACTGGATGAACATACACCAAGGTACATCTAGGTACACAAAATTGACTCAATAGGCCTTAACATTTATGACAGAATGCATGAAATCCTGTGGGGGTTATTGGGAGGCTGTGAATAGGGGAGGGGGATACATTAAGATGTATCCCACTGAGTACCTAAATATTCAATAAAAATACACATTGAGAAAACTTTATATAATGGAAATATAAAGAAAATTTGTCTACTACTTTTCTAGTAGCTGCAAGGTAGAGACACAAATGACTCTGGGATATATTCAAGACCCAAATTTCATATTCAGTATGGAGTAAGTGAATAAAGAAACTGTTGTGGAATAGTTGGACATAGAAACACAAGCAGGGCCTTGAGAGATGGTTCTTTGTCTACAAGCATTTGCTTCTCTTGCAGTGGACTTCAATGTGGTTCACATTACCCATACTGGGCAGTTCATGACTATGTGTACACTTACCCTAGGGATCCAATACATTCTTGTGGCCTCTGCACATACCTGCATGTATACATGCATTTACACAACAGAGACACACACAGACAAACATAAATAAAAATAAAATAAATACTTAAATAAAAATACAAGATAGGGTCACAACTGAAACTGTGTTTCATTGTGGAGCATAGTGACTCTCATTTTTTTTATTATCATTAATTAATTTTTGAGACAGTGTTTCATGTAGCCCAAGATGACCCTGAACTCCTATATAGTAAATATGACCTTCAATTCTTGATTTTCCTCCCTCAACCTCCCCTTGGCCTAGGATTACAAATGTGGGAAAGCATCCCTGGATAATGTGATGCTGGGGATGGAATTAGTTTTGGACTGCTTAGACAAAGAGTTATATCCCTATTCCAGGGCATAGTAACTATTTCTTTTTTAACAATTTATTGAATTTTGTGATTTTCGTACAATATAATTGGATGGTATTTAGAACTCCTCACCGATCCTTGCCTCCCCTTACTGCCACCACCCAATTTAATGTACTCTATTATGTACATAGTAAGGCCTATAGTCTCTAATTTGTGTCACCAAATGTCCTTCAGTGTTGGTCCATCCACTAGAGCCTGGTTAACCTATTAAGAATCACATCCTTGAAAAAGTTTGCACCTCCCAGAAACCATTGGTGTCCAATAGTTCCTCAGGTAGGGTTGGGGTTTCTTACCCACTTCCCCATGTCAATGTTGGAATTTTGTCTTGTTTGAGCTTTTAGGGGACTTGTATATGCTGTCATCATTGTTGTGAGTTCACAGGAGTAACTAACCAGCTGCCTGGAAGACTTTATTCCTTGTGGTCATTCACCAACTCTGGGTTGTACAGTCTTTTTACCCCCTCTTCCACAATGACACCTGAGCCTTGAGAGGCAGAAATTTGATATAGGCATCCTATTCATGGATAAACACTCTTGAAGTCTCTTGTTCTCTGAATGTTACCCAGTTGTGGGTTTCTGTATCAGTCACCATTTGTTCCATAACGAAACTTCTCTGGTAAGAGTTTAGTGATGCATTAATCTATGGGTATATCAAAAAGTCAGAAAGGGAATACAAATTGCAAAGAAAGACGTCAAAGCATCCTTATTTGCAGAGGATATGATTCTATACACAAAAGAACCTAAAGATCCTAACAGAAAATTCCTAGAGCTGGTAAGTGCATTCAGGAAGGTAGCAGAATAAAAAATTAACACCCCCAAATCAATAGTCTTCCTATATACCAACAGCAAACATATGGAGAAAGAAATGTGGGAAATGATTCTATTCTTGATAACCTCTAAATCCATAAAATATTGTATAAATTTAACCAGGGAATTGAAGGACTTGGACAATAAAATCTTTAAGGCGCTGAAGAAAGAAAGAGGATTCCATGGGTCAGTAGGATTTATATTGTGAAAATGGCCATCCTGCCCAAAATAATCTACAAATTCAATTTGATACCCATTAAAATTACAACATAATTCCTCACAGAAATTTTTTTTTAAAAATCTCAAATTTTATGTGGAATCACAGAAACCTCAGAATGGCTGAAATAATCCTGAACAATAAAAGAACTGCTGGACGCCTTACAATCCCCGATTTCAAATTATGCTACAAAGCTATGGTAATAAAAAGAGCATGATATTGACATAATAACAGACACATTAATCAGTGGACTAGAACTGATCATCCAAATTTAAATCCTTGCACTTACAGCCACCTGGTTTTGACAAAGGAACCACAAATGTGCACTGGAGAAAAAGCATGGTCAGCATATGGGGCTGGTCAAACTGGATAGTGGCACACAGTAATATGGAACTAGAACCTTACCTCACTATGCACAAAACTGAACTCCAAAATGGCAGGGACTTCAACATAAAACCCAACAGTCTGAATGATGCCCAAATCAGATAGAGGAGAACATAGGAAATGCATTGGAATTTATAGGCACAGGGCTCCTATACTCAATCCAACAATTGACACATGGGACTGCATAAAACTAAAAAGCTTCTTCAAATCAAAGGATACCATCATTTGAATGGAAAGGCAAGTTATAAAATTGGAAAAATCTTTACAAACTATATATTTTACAGAGGGTAACCATCTAGATATACAAAGAACTCAAAAAACTAAACATCAGAAAAACTAACAACCCAGCTAAAAATTGAAGCAAGGAGCTGAACAGGTAATCCTCTAAAAATTATTTCTTAATAAGCAATACTATATATAGCAAGGAAAGAGGCTATGGCTTGCCAGACTATGAAAAAATAAGATATGCTGTCAGGTACTTAAGACATCATATAGTAATATCAGTGTTAAGTACAACTATAAATTAGTTTAAGTTACCCTCAACTATTTATATAAGCACATTCAGAAGCAGACTCAGACTGATTACTGATTTATTTTTTCAAAAAAGAATGCTGTCTACTATCTATTATGCTAAACATTAAACTAGTTCCTGCTACAGATGTAAACTATGTTGCCTGGGATACCAAGTTTTGGAAACAATTCATTAGTTAATTCAGGCTTCTTTAACAAGAATGCCAGTGAACAGTCATCTTTTTTTAATATTAATTTTTGTTTTAAATTATACATATGCTTGTGTGTCTGGATTTGTGAGTGTGAGTGCAATTACCCACAAAGGCCAGAAGAGGGTGTTGGATTCTGTGGAGCTGGAGTTATAAACAGTTGTGAGCTTTCCAGTGTGAGTGCTGGGAATCAAATTTGGATCCCCTACAAGAGCAGTATATTGTCCTAAATGCTTAGCCATCTCTGCAGTCCTTTGACTGGTCATTATAAATGATGTATATTAATTTCTCATAATTCTAGGAATTCAGAGGGAAAACCAAGATCAAAATGTCTGCAAAATGAATGGATGAACAATTCTATTTTATTGTTGTATCTACACATGACCAAGAGAGCGCTTTTGTCTCTTGGTTACTGAAAGGGTACTAATCTTCTGGGTTCCACTGTCATGATCTAATTTTTTTCTCCAAATTCTGATGTCCAGATGTCATTATATCAGGGATGAGCCTTCAATACCTGCTGCACTTAGTGGGACTATAGACATTCTGTTGACATCTAGGAAGTTCCTTTCTTGATTGCCAAATGAAACAACATATGGAAATTTAGCTTTCAAAAGTTATATAGTAACTACATTCAATGTAATTGGCATTGAAATACAAGTTCCTCTGTGCATTTGGTGTTCACAAGATAATTCTGATTACTCAGGTCTGGGGATGTGGCTTTGTTGGTAGACTTCAGTTAACATGCACAAAGCCCCAAGTTTTAACCTCAGCTGGGGGTCTGTAAACCCAGCACTGGGGAGGTGGTGTGAAGAGGATCAGAAGTCCAAAGTCATTCTCCATTATATAGTGAATTTGAGGGCAGCTTGGGTTTCATGAGATTTTGCCTCACTTTAAAAATTAAGTGGTGAAGCTGTTGCTGCCTGCCCCAACACTGCCCATCGTTCACTCACGGGCATCTTTTTTTGGTTCCAAGTCCAGGATTACAAGCCTCAAGGATCAGGTGATTGTTGAGTCTATTCAGGGAAGAACACTCCCTCCCCCTACCCATCAGCATCTTAACAAACGACTTGACAAATGAACATGCTCTTGTTGATGTCATGGAGGACAAACTGAAGGGAGAGATGAGGGAGACCCAGCATGGCAGACTTTTCCTTATAATACCAAAAATTTTCTCTGGAAAAGACTACAGTGTGACTGCCAAGTCAAAGCTGGCCATCATCACAACTGGGGCATGGCATCAAGAGGCGGAGAGCCATCTCAATTTGGTCCTGTGGCTTGGAAGATGAGTGACTTTCCCAAAAACTGAGTCATTGGAAATGGTTGCAATCTGTATTCAGCCAGGTTCTGTTACCTGATGGGAGAAAGGTTGGGTGTTCACCCACTGGGCTGTCAAATATGGGTCCTTGGGGAGTGTGGGACTCAAGTGTGCCTGTGTGGAGTGGCATGAATGTTGCCGGCACCACCCTCAAGAATCTGAATCCAGAATTGGGCACCAATGCAGATAAGGAGGTTCACACACAGGTGGTTGACAGTGCCTATGAGGTGATCAGACTGAAAGGTTATAGTCCTAGGCCAATGGACTCTCTGTGGCAGATCCAGCAGGAAGCATAGTGAGGAACCTTAGATGGGTGTACCCAATTTCCACCATGATTAAGGATTTCTATGGGAAAAAGGATGATGTCTTCCTCAGTGTGCCCTGCATCCTGGGGCATAGTGGGATTTCAGACATTGTGAAGGTGACTCTGACCCCAGAAGATGAGACCCACTTGAAGAACAGCACGGATACACTCTGGGGAATCCATAAAGTACTGCAATTTTAAAGTCTCCTGATATCACAGCTTTCACTGTCAGGTCTACAGCAGGCTTTCTCTTGGAGATTTTACATGTTTTCTCTTTCATCTGAGCTATGATTAATGCAGTTGTGTTAAGAAGTTGTAGGAAACATCAATTTCCTAAAGTTTGAACCTCTCACAACTATATCCTGATGCTAATTGGTACTTGTGTAGTTGCAAACTGGTTAGTACGAAAGAGTTCTACCATCTGAGACACCACTGTCAACGTTGTACAGGACCCAGTTCCCTTCAAAGCAGATGTTTTACTGTGTGCTAACTTCACCAAACATGTCTAGTGAAAAATTTTCCAATTAGCCACATCCTGGGATCCAGTGAATAAATCCATTACAACATGTCTTGTGCATAACTATTCTAAAGGATAAAAAAATGAATATGCAAACTAATTAATTAATATATAGTAAATAGGAGAATTATATTTATTGCAGGCCAGCAGCATTTTCCAGTAAAACCTAACTTCAATCTCTTCTTCCCTCTTCCAGTTCTTACCCTAAGTATTTACAATCCTAAATAATATATATTATAAATTATATATTACATATTATTCATGTGTATGATTGTGTGTCTGTGTGAATGTCTGTCACATGTGTGCAGGACACTGTGGAGGCCAAAGAAGGTCATTGGATCCCCTGGAGCTGTAGTTACAACATGGGTGTTGATAGCTGAATATGGGTCTTACTGAAGAAGAGTAAGTGCTTTGAAATGTTGAGCAATCATTGCAGCCCCAACAAAATACGTTTTTTAAAATACTGATCTTTTCTATATTTTGAGCTATATAAAACAGCTATTTAAGGAAATTACTAATACTTTTTGAAAACTATTATTCTATGACAGAATAATAGCATACTACAAGTGATCACACCTAAAGATATTTTTAATATCATTTTTATTTTAAAAAACAGAGCAATAAAATGATAGCAATTATCTGAATCATTCTTTTTTTGTAAAATTAGCAAAACTATGAACTAGCAAAGTTTGAACATGTGTTTCAAAGAAAATGTAAAAAAAGTTTATCCTTAGCCTTATATTCTGAAAGTTCCTTTGAGTAAAATTTCACCCATTATTCTATGTTAAGAAAAGAAGCCTTTATTGAAACAGAGAATCCAATTTATATTAAAAAATAGTATGTAGTTTATAACTAGATTCAGTGAAAAATAGAAATTGGTATGATAATTCAAAAATTAGTGACTCAAGTCCACAAAATACAATGCTATCTAAAGCAAAATCACTTATTGGGAAATGAGGATCATTACAGTCTAGTTACCAGATGAAGGGCTTTGCCGGCCTTAAGTATCTGTTTCTATGACAACCAATGACACCAACTCCCTGGATCTGACAGGAGCATCCTCCTCTGTTCTGGAGAATTTTTTTAGCCAGCTTTATCAATCTGCAGGTGAAATCATCTAGGATTTTGTTAGCAGGATGTTCTGGCTGGAGTCTCAGAAACACAGACATGTCTAGACTTCCTCAAGATTCTTGTACTACTGTGATAGCACTAGTAATTTCTTGCAATAGCACTGAAAATTAAATAGGAAAAGAATTTGTCCTAATGCAAGAGGTTGATAATGGCTTATGCATCAGAAGGGAGAGGAAATAGCGAGGAGATCATCGTTTTTGTCAAAAACATTCATTTTGAATCCTGAGCACCATAAGACATTGACACATTGTAGACAGGGCCCATTTCAGTAAAATACACATCGCATTGGAGACTGAGCAATACCGCCTTCAAGAGCTTTTCTCACATTATGTGTCGTAGGAGGAAAAGGAAATCTTGTCTTTTGTAAAAATTTATAATTCTAGAGCTAGCGAGATGGCTCATCAGGCAAAGGTATCAGCCACCAGGTTTGATTCCCAGGACCAACACAGTAGAGGGAGAAAACAGACTCCTACAAGCTGTCCTTTGATGTACACATGTGTGCAATGATGTGGGTGCATGCGGACACACATACACACATATAAATAGGTAAATTGATTCAAGTTTTCTAAATTAAAGTTCTAAATATTTGAAATCATTAAGCATCCCTTAAATATTTGGTATCAAAAAAAAAAAAGCTCATGAGCAGATGTAGAATATTGTCAAGCTTTACCATGTCTGACAAAACAATGACAATTCTAAGGAAGAGGTGCACTGGAATCTTTATTGGGAAAGAGCCACACTTGAAACCAAAGCTAACATATGAACAAATCCTGAGTGTGATACCTGTTGATATCTACACAAATGGCAGCCATCTGTTTATGTAGATACTGGAGATTTGAACTTAGATCCTCTGGCATATGTGATTTAGCAACTGAGATATCCCTTAGGAGTAGAATTGTTGAAACTTTAATTTTTCTCTATGAAATATCTGACCAAAATAAGAGCATGAAAGTCCAACTTATCTGAAAACTGTAGGTACGATAAAAAATTTTAAGGCTAACATTCTAATCCCTCATCCAGGAGAGCCTTGTTTAGGGATAACAGAAAGCACATTCTGTTCAGTTTTCATTCCGTCCATCTTCCAGATAAACTCTACAACACTTGTCACATTTGGTTTGAAAAATGCACTCTCCCTTCTAACCATGGCAGTGGAACTTGTTAGAGATTAATTCCACCATTGAGAGAAACCTTAAAGATCCAACAAAATAGACATTTTCCTGAAGACACTGGAAAGCAATATGGGTGGAAAAAGAAGGTGGTCCTCCCTCCATTTATGTCCACTTTTGTCTCAGAAAATCTACTCACTTTATAGGGAAATAGAAGCCATGGCAGACTGAAGTCATGGGCATCCAATGTGGGCTGAGGACAGTTTAGAGCTGGGAATCTCATGCTGGCAGGGGCTTAAGTGGGCCAACATATCAGAGGCAAGTGCCTAAAAGTGGTAAGCCTGACAAGACGGGAGGCAGACTCAGAAGAGTCCCCAGAAGTTCACAGCCAGCTAGCCTACTGTGCAAAGCTGCATACTTAAGAGACCTTGTCTTATCAAGGTGGAAGTTGAGGACCAACACCTGAGATTGTCCTCTGACCTCCACACATACTTCATGGCAGACACACACACACACACACACACACACACAAAGGATGAAAAAAATAGCAGAAATAAGTCTGAAATTCGTATTTTCTCCATTCTGCATTATCTAATTCTATCCTGAAGATCATGTTCTGAGAGCCAAAAAGCTAGAAAAATATTTTCACAGCTTTCTTATAAAAAAGTTAGAATTCAGGCCTGGCCAAGGTGGTAAAATAAAGAGAGAGAAAGAGGTGAAGGAGACAGAAATTCTTATTCAACACCACAGCACACATCTTAAAACTGACAAGGAATTTTAAAGCTCAGTAGGAAAACAGAAAGTATAATTAAAAATGAGCCATGGACAGTTCTCAAAAGACATGCAAATGGTCAATATCCCTCGCCATCAGGGAAAGGAAAATCAAATAAAAAATGAGATGTCAACTCACCCCAATTATAATTGCTATCATTAAAATGACCAAAGAGGAGCTGGAGAGATGTCTCAGCAGTTAAGAGCAAGTACAACTTGCTTCTCTTGCAAAAGACCTGAGTTCAGCACCACCCACGCACACAACCACCTGTAACTTCAGCTCCAGAGGAGTCTAAATTACTCTTCTCCTCTCTGTGGCCATCTACACACATTTACAAATCCACACATGGACACACACACACACACACACTCACACACACATAAATGACAATAAAATTTTTCTTAATAAAACCAAGTTATAAAGCGATAATGAGGATGCGAAAAATAGAAAATGTATTAGAGAACATGTCACTGTTGATGGAGAGGTTGTTGGCCCTGTTACTGCAGACAATTTTATGAGACTTCCTCAAAATACTAAACATAGAACTATTGAGAGATGGTAAAGAGAGTAATCAGAATGCATTCCATAGATGTGTGAAATTATTAAAGAACAAACTTGAAAAAATTAGAACTGTCATATGATACAATGATCATTGCTGGATAAACATACAAGAGAAATAAAATCAGGATGTTGAAGAGACATTTTTACTTCCATATTTATTGTAACCATTTATAATGGCTAAGACATGGAAACAAACAGTCTATCACTGGGTGGGCAGATAAAGAAAATTCAGTACATATACATAGTGGATGACTACTCATCCATCAAAGGATACAATTTGAGACCACCAAATAGAAATGGATCATTACAACAGTGAAATAAGTCACTTATGGAAAGACAAGTATTACAGAAGTCTCATCCAGATGGACTATTAAAAGCATTTATCTCTAGGATGGAAAGATATCTTATCAGTTGAGAGTACTGGGTACTCTTGCAGAGAACCTGGATTTGGTTCCCCAAACTTAGATGTCAGGTAGCAGTCATCCATAATTCCTGTTCTAGAGGCGCTAATGCCCCAATCTTGTCTCAATGAGCATGGTATACATAGGCACACTTGCATCCATGCAGATAAAACATTCAGACACATAACATAAAAATTAATTAATTGAACATTTTTAAAAGGTGAGCTCATAGAAATATATCAGGGATCTGGAGAGAGGGCTCAGAGGTTAATAACAGTTGTTTCTCATTTAAGAGCATTTCTTGCTCCTCCAAAGGACCTGTGTTTCTTCCTAACACCCATGTTGAACAGGTTACAATTACCTGTGACCACAGCTCCTAGGGATTTGATGCCCTCTTCTGGCTTCCATGGGTACCTGTACACAGGTGGCATACACACAGACACATAAATAAATAAACAAATTAATTAATAATAAATGTAATTAATTAATATCTAAAGGGCTAGAGAGATGCTTCGGTGGTCAAGATAACTTGGTGCTCTAGCAGAGGACTTTAATTCTCTTCCCAGCACCCACAGTGGAGGACACACAAGCAGCTCCAGTTCCAGAGTATGTGAAGTCCTCTTCTGGTCTCCTTGGGGATCTGTACACACATATGCACATACACACATTGTGGTAGTTTAAGAATGTCCCCCATAGGCTCCAAGTATTTTGACAAATTTTTCACCAGTTGTTAGTGCTGGTTTGGGAGGTCTTAGAATGTATGGTCATGCTGGAGGAAGCACACCACTGTGGGCAGACTTAGAGTGTTCTTAAGCCTTGCCAGAACTCCAGTTGCTTTCTTCTTCCTTTGCCTGCCTGAAGATATGAGTCTCTGCTTTCTGCTCTTGTTTGGCCACTTCCTGCCACCCTGACTCCCCACAATGATGGATTCTAATTCCCCTGGAAACATAATCTCAAATAAACCCTTCCTTTTATAAATCCCCTTGGTCACAGTGTTTTATCACAGCAACAAAAAAATAATACAAAAATTGGTACTGGGATCATGGGGTATTTCTGTGAAAAAGCTGATCATTTAAGTTTTTGAAGGAATGTGCAAGACTTTGGAAGTTTGGACTAGAAAAGGAGTTGAATGCTGTGAGCAAAATTTAATGGACCATTCTAGTAGAAGCTAGGAAGAAAGCAGTACTGTGAGCAACGTAGTTCCAGAGGGAAATAGAGACGTAAACAACAGCTAGGACATTTTAGCAAAGATTCTGGCTGCTATCTTCCCACAGCCTGAGAGGTTTGCCTGAGGCTAAATCAAAAGCAATGGACTAATTTCTTTGGCAGAGCATATTTCAAGACAGTCTAATATAGAATTGGTAGTGTGGCTATTAATGGTGAATATTATGCAAATTTACAGTGAAAAAAAGAGCAAATGGGGCAGAAGAAATGCACAATGTACAATCTGGGTTGAAAAAGAGAAGTGGGAAGATTAATGTTGGAGCAAAGGCATGTGCTATAGAAATTGTACTTAAACAATGGAAAGAGTATTTTCAGGGAAAGACCACACCCAGCTACACCTCCAACTTGTGAGAGGAAAATGCTGGGCATGCTTTCTACTAGAAAACCACAACAGAGAAAAGCTTTGAAAGTGGCTAAAGCAGGTGAGGATCCATCCCAAAATTGCAGCCAAACTTGACACTGTCGTTCACAAGGTACTGGCTTTAGAGACAGGGAAGATGAAAGGTGCAGGAGTGAAGGGGTCATTGGTTTTTCCTCCACAGTTTCAGAGAACCTCCAGAATCAGGCAGAGTGCAGCAGGGATTTCCCTGCTTAAAGAAGGCCCTCCATAGGCCAAGAGGCCCTGATAGGCCATTGCATGAAGCTGTTAAGGTAAAGCCTGTTTGACAGTAGAGACCCCAAGAAGATGTTTTTGTTGCCAGAGCTATGAGACACCTGCCAAGGAGCACTGTGTTCAGGCAGCAGTACCAGCCCAAAAATGAGATGTGTGTTGCATGAAGCAAAGCTGGAGAGGCTGAGCCATCTAAGGCCTTTGAAAGTAAAGTCCCAGAAATCCAATATGGTGCTATTGGATTTGGTGTTTTCTCTGCTGGTTTTTAGTCTTGTTTTGGTCTGTTATTTCCTCACCATATCCCTTTTCTGCCCTTTTGGAATGGGAATGCGTATTTAGTTCTGTTGTATGTTGGAAGTATGTAACTTGTCTTCTGATTTTACAGGGGTTTGACATTAAGAGATTGCTTGGAGTCTCAGAAGAGAGTTTGAAATGTGAATTTTTGAAAAGTATTGAGATTGGTAAAGGCTATGGGGACTTTTAAGTTTGGACTAAATGCATTTTGCATTATATGGTCTTGAGCCTATGAAGGTTAGGGAGTAGAATGTGGTGGCTTGAATAAGAATGTCCCCCATAGGCACCAAGTATTTGGACACTTTTGTCCCCAGTTGGTGGCACTGGTTTGGGAGGTTTTTAAAGGTGTGGCCATGCTGTAGGAAGCACATCACTGGTGTAGGCTTTGAAAGTTCATATGGTCCCACATCCAGTTCTCTCAGCTTTATGTTATCATGGTTGAAGATATAGCTATCAGTTTCCAGCTCCAGCTTACAGAGTTCTTAAGCCTTCCCAGTTGGTTTCTGCTTCCTATGCCTACTTGAAGATGTAAGCCTCTGCTTTCTGTTCCTTCTCTGGGTATCTCTAATTCCCCTGGAACAAAAAACTCAAATAAACTCTTCCTTTTATAAATTCCTTTGGTCATGGTATTTTATCACAGTAACAGAAAAGTATAAGACAAGACATTAACACATACATACATACATAATTTTAAAATGTATTAATGTAACTAGTATTGCAGTGGGAAGTCAAAACTCTGCTCAGGTAGTGTTTCTTGGTTGTGAGATTTCATCTCTTAATCCCTCATAATTTTTAAGTAATGAGAATAGGAAACATATGTTAATGCTCCTTGGAAGCACCACATGGGTTTATTCACAGCAGTCTACATGTATATGGTTCACATGCAGACCAGCAGATACACACACATAAATAAAAATTGAAAAAAAGAAATTCCTTTATTTTTAGTTAATTTGTGTATTTATTTTATTTTATATGTATATTTTGCCTACATGAATGTAAGTGTAGCACAAGCATGCAATACTCACAGAAGTTAAAAGACAGCATAGGATCCCCTGGAACTGGAGTTATAGGTGGTTATTAGCTGCCATGTGGGTGGTGGGAGCTGAACCTGGGTCCTTTGCAAGAGCAGCCACTGATCTTAACTGCTGAACCATCTCTCCAGCCCCCAGAAATTCCTTTAATAAAAAAATCAAATCCAAAAGAAACAAAACCAGGACAGAATGGTGCCTCCTAGACACTGTGCAGGATGATTAAATTCTTCTATGTGTCTGAAGCATAGATGATTGGACTGAGGTGTTCTGCCCAACTGAGTCACTCTGCCCAACTGAGTGATTGTGAGGTCCAAATGGAAAATGTCACTCATATTTTCCAGTATTTGAATGCTTAATCCCATGTTGATAGCCCTATTTGGGAAGGTATAGGAGGTATGGCCTTGCTGGAAGAAGCACATCACTGGTGTGGTCTTTGAGAGCTCATATGGTCCCACATCCAGTTCTCTCAGCTTCATATTCTCATGGTTGAAGCAGCTCTAAGCTTTCAGCGCCAACTGCTGCTGCTGTGCCCCAACCCATGATGGATTCTTCCTGCCTAGTCATACTAATCCACAATAAACTCTTCTTTTGGTCATGATATTTAAAAAAAATAATTAATTGAGAATTTCATACATGCATATAAGGTGTTCTGATCAAACTCATGCCCTCTCCCTCCCCTCCAACTCCTCTTCCCATATCTCCCCATCACTTTTTTCTGATAACTTCATGTACTCGTAATTCTTTTTTTATGGGGCTTTTTGCTACTCTAACATTTCCCCCTCTGAAGAGGTAACCCTAAAATCTTTTAAGGATTGGATAAAAACTCCCAAATACTTTTGACATTTTTGGCCTTTGGAACAGAGTCTGTTGCTAAGAGGCCCAAGGACATTGTGAGTTTTAGCCAAGAAACTGGATACTTTTCTTTGGGATCTTTTTACCCTAACTGCCTAGGCAGCTCCTACCTCCTATTCTTATCACACCATCCTCTGAAAAAGTTACCCAAACTGCCAGTAGGGAATCAGGACACAGACTACTCTGGCTTCTCCCATGCTGAACAGGGATGCAGGGTGAGGCAATTGGAGTACCCCTTCAGTGGGTCTACCTAAAAGACTCCCAAACTGCATAACTCTTATCTCTAAGGGGAAAAGAAAGTCCTTGAGTCGTGAATAGGAGATATGAAAGAGAAGTAAAGAATGAGTAATCAGCATTACAAGTTCTGGACAGGGAACTAGAAAAAAGTCAAAACATGGCAATTTTCAAATGTTCATAGGAGGTGATGGATTCGGGATTTGCTTTCAGGCATTTCAGCTGTTGGAGTAGTTAGAATCAGTGTCAATTCCCTCTCAAAGGCTTCTAGATAGGGGGAGAAAACAAATTTATCCATCATTTTAGAACAATAGCTGGTTGTCTCCCTTAGCTACAGGTGGATACTACAGTATTGCAGACCAAGGTTTGAAGTCTTACATCTGAGCAGCACTTTCTGATTAGGAACAAAATCATCAATGGGAAATAATTGTCTAAATAACTTTTAATATGGACTTAAGCCTAATGGTTAGGAAGTGAAATCCCTTGAACTCTATACACTGATCACTTTACTCTTTGGTTACACTTTCCTTTTGGGTGTTTAAGACCATATAGTTAGCACAAATAAATCAATTTACTTTTACACTGAGGTCATTTGAGGATCTGTTCCTCGGGGGTCACATGGGTTTTGGAAGAACCCCTGGCTCCTTTCTTTTACCAGTTCCAGCTAAGTGAAGATAAGTCAAAGGTCCTGATATTTTATCATCGCAATAGAAAAGTAACCAATACAGTGGCTATAGATAATGTTATGATTTTTTCAAACATCTAAAAGGATGCTGAAATTTTTACCATAAAAACATAAATAATGATGCTGTGGAGATGACTCATTTGAAAAAGTGCTTGTCAAATAAGCATGAGGACCAAAGTTTAGATCCCTAGTGCCCAAGTAAAATGCCAGGCAGGCATGGTAGCTTGTAACCCACTGATCAAGAAGCAGAGACAGAGGATCAGTGGGACAAGCTTTTTAAAGGTTGGTGGACTCCAGGTTCAGTGAAAGACCATGCTTCAAAATATAAGCACACAGTATACCATTTTATGTTTTCTGTGTCAACTAAAACTACATTTGATGGGGATAGAGTGATACCTCAGTGGTTAAGAGCACTTGTTGCTGTTTCAAAGGACTGATGTTAAGTTCCCAATGCCCTAGTCAGCAAAATCACAGCTGCTTGAGAGTGTCTGATGCCCTCTTCTGGTTTGTACATGCAGCCATACATAAACTTAGACAGACAGAAACATATATAAACATAAAAATAAATAAAATAAGAAAAATTTATTAAAACATTTCCAAATAAGAAAGTTAAAAAAAAGAACATTCATGTTAAAGTTCAAAGTACAGCTCCATTGTAATAAGTGTGTTTACCTGTATTCTATCTACTTGTCTAAGAGAAGTTACATTTTCTCTAGAGGTGACAGTATAGACCAATCTAGTACTGAGTGATAGCAATTCTGCTGACAGAACCAAATGATCAAAAACAAAAAGAAAGTTAAATAATAGGAAGGAAATCAAAGAATATTTGCTTTTAGTAGCAAGGAAGAAGGATTTAGAGTTTTAATTTTAAAGTGTAATTATGTGTAGGTATGTGGGTAAGTGCATGTGTATGCAAATGCCTACAGCAGCCAGAAATATCAAATCCCCTGGATCTGGAGTTAGGATATGTTGTGAGCCTCTCAATGTGGTTACTGGTAATAAAGCTCTGGTCCTCTTCAATAGCAGTACATGCTCTTAATACTAAATCACCTCTCCATCCATGAAGGATTTTATATACTTAAAAAAAGATATCACACCTAGAAACTAACAAAAAACAATCTAGAAATTTTGCAACATAAAATAAATGAATTGAACTAAAAACAAAAGATAGACTTTCTAGGTTAATAGTGCAAAGCATATTTTATTTAGGGACTAGTGGATGGTTCAGTATTTAAGCACACTTGCTGCTCTCCCAGAGGACCTGAATTTAGTTCCTAGCACCCACATTGCGACACTCACAACTGCCTATAACTCTACCTCCATCATGCTCTTCTGGCCTCTGCAGGCATCTGAGCACACAGAGCATTCGCCCACACAGATACACACATATATGTAAATTTAAAAATAAATTAAAATAAGTAAATCTAAAGAGAATATACAAAAGTTCTAGTAACTTACAATAGCAAAATTTTAACTAAAAACAAAATAGTATATGGCATGGTGATGCACAACTTTAATCTCAGCACTTAGGAGGCAAAGTCAGGAAGATCTGTGAAAGACTGAGGTCAGCCAGGACTCCATAGGGAGTTCCAGGTCAGTTGGGACTAGAAGGACATCCTATTTTTTAAAAAATCCCTTTTTTTCTATTAGTTCCATTTTAATTTAATGTTATTTATCATCACTGTCAGTGTATGACACATGTGTGTATCTCAGTGGGTCCAGACCACAGCAAGTATGTGTGATATCAGAGGACAACTTTTCAAGGAAGTGGTTCTCTCCTTCCACCATGAGTTCTGTGGATTGTAATAAGGTCATCAGGCTTGAGCAGCAAGCTGCTTTTCCCATTGAGCCATCTTGCTGGTCCCACTGATCATTTGATGATGGGAATTAAGTGTTAAAACTATAACATTGCAACTGTCCTGGCAATCATTTAGAACTATCAACACTGAATATGCACAGTTCCACCATCTACATGAAGACTTAAGTGTATGAATATTGATAGAGTCCCTCCTTTGGGAGGTGAAGTGGTTCAGTAGGTAAAGGAGCATGCTTACGAACCTGACAAACTAAGTTCAATCCCAAGCCTCACATGGTGAAGGGAGAGAACTACCTCGCATGAGTTTCCTCTGGCTTCTACCCATGCACTGAATCATACACAAACACATAGTAAATAAATGTGGTAAAATCCCTAAACTAGCTTTAATCTAATCATGCATCAATGGTAGAATGGACAAATTTTGTTGTGTTAATGCCACATGATAAAGCAATCAAAATGAAAAGTTCTGCTTATACTCAGCACCAAGAATAAACCTCAGAGACGTAATGCTAGCAGAAAGAAGCCAGACTAATAAATAATTATGATTCCTCACTTGAAATTCAAAACACAGCTAATTATGTTGTTAGGAACCTCAAAAAAGTCACCTTTAAAAGATGACAGTTTGCTGAGACAGGAGAAAAGCTTCTGTCATGATAATGTTCATTAATCTGGATGATTTTTAAATTTTTCTAACGTATTTAAAAATATTGGGGCCATGGTACTGTGAGCAAAAGTACTTGTTACACAAGCATGAAGACCTGAGTTCAAATCTTTGGCACCCAATTAAAAAGCCCGTAGTGACTAGGTGTTGCTGTAACACATTTAGAGAGATGAGACAGAAAAAATCACTGGTACTTACTGGCCATCCGCCTACTCCAGGTTTAGCAAAAGACCATATTCAGAGGAATAAGGCAGAGAGTGACAGAGAGGACACCTAACATCCTCTTCTGGGCCCCATGCTTGTGTGCCTGTGCATACCCACACACAAATACACACATCTCTCTCTCACACACATACACACACACACACACACACACAGCACACAAACACACACCCACCACATACATACACTACACAGACCACACAAAACACATGCATATTCCATACGCACATACTAAACACCCACACACACACACACCACTCACCACTCACGATACACACTTAAAATATCCGACAATATTTATGCAGCTTTGTACATTTCATTTTAAAGTATAATAATTATTATAAAAAGTATATTTAATCATTTGAAAATATTTTGAAAATTAAAAACATAAACATGGTATTGTATCTGTCAGTTTATGTCTGATGCTTAATTTCACATCTAAATTTCCAAGACAAATAAATATTCTCCTTGATTTATTTTCTTTTTTACAAATAGGATTTCTCCAAAGAAAGGCTGACCTTTGATCTTCTAAACATCAGGTACCCGATGAGTACGCTGCCAATATTGGATATACTAAAACTAATTTTAAATTTTTAAATGTAATTTCAATTTGACTGTTCACAACTCAAAATCATCTGAAGAAAAAGACATTTTCTTTGCCTTATAGCAAGGCCCAGGAACCTTGAAAACTCTCTTTGAAAGGTGAAAAATCATTTTACATCTATGGAATTCAATATTTATTCAAGGCAACAGAAGAGTCTAGGTCATAAGTATGAAATATTTTGTCCAATATGTGTAAAATACAGAAGAGAAATAGCAAGCTCATATGTGAGATGGTTTGATCCTTTCATTTCACAGCTATTTCTTCATTCATTATAGATCATTTTTCTTACATTAAGTCAGTCACTAATCAATGTCACCAGTGCAGAACTCAGCACACTTGCCATGCAGCAGAACACAAAACCCACGCTGTTCTGCAAATACTTTTGAATATTTTCCCCTCCATCTTTGATGCAAAAAAAAAACCGTTTTAATGTGTGAAAGCTGAAATTACAATAAATATTCACATTAAGTAATTTTATGACTTAAAAGAACTTCAGAAATATTTTTGTCCTGTCTCCATATTTTACATACATATATGTATGCCTTTATGTGTGTGTGTGTGTGTGTGTGTTTCTGTTTGTGTGTGTGTATTAAATGAATGCAAGTGACCATGAATATCAGAAGTATCAGATTCTCCTGGATCTGGTGTTACAGGCATTTGTGAGTCATCAGACTTGGGTGCCAGGTCCTCAGCAA
Organism: Nannospalax galili; assembly: GCF_000622305.1. NCBI lineage: Eukaryota > Metazoa > Chordata > Mammalia > Rodentia > Spalacidae > Nannospalax > Nannospalax galili. The sequence continues at coordinate 148,351 of NW_008339765.1, forward strand.
GGGCAGTATGTGCTTTGGATGGCTGAGCCAACTCTCTAGCCCCTGCATTTTTTTATATTTGAAGGATTATATAACGCAGCTCAGCTAAGGTTGAAAAGCTCATGAAATTTCTTTCTGTGTATACATGTGTGGTGTGTGTAGTATCAATGCACATGTGTATACAGGTAATCAGACCTACTCATGTGCTGAGGTCACAGGAGGTGATAAAGTCTCCTGCTCTATCACAGTTCATTTATTCCCTTGAGACGGGATCTCTCACTGAACCTGGAGTGAAGCTAGCAGCCAGCAAACCCTAGTCACCCTGCTGCCCACACTGCTCACTGCATTGGGGTTGCTGGCCAGTGCAGACATATCTGGCTTTTTACATGGGTGCTGGGGATTTGCATTCATGTCCTCATGCTTGTACAGCAAATGCTGTTAAGCACTGAGCCATCTCCTCAGTCCTTAAAAAATGTTAATGCCAAAATTAGAACCCGTCTTTCTGAACTCCATACATATTTCCTTCCCTAATGTACTTTTGTGGAACTACCGTAGAAATTGACACCAGAGTCAAGGTCATTCTTACTCACCCCATTTGCTCTTCTGGAACAATTCTACAAATTGAATTACCAGATTAACTTTAAAACTTTTTTTTGTGTATATGTGCAGGTACACATGTGTGGGTACCTGTGCCTGTGGAGATCAGAGTGACAGTCATTCTTTAGTGTGGTATCTTCAAGATAAAAAGTAGGAAGGTAAGGGGCTGAACCAGGGGAAAGACAAGGCTAGCTCACTTTGAGAACAAATTTGTTGCATTCAGGAGCCATTCTTCACTGAAAATCAGAGATAATCTCAGGAATGTGTCAGACACAAGTCCTGAGTTCACATACTGAAGAGCAAATGCAACTGAAAGGAGGAGCAAAAGTTACCCCACCCGTGCTGCCCTCTGTGGACGCACACAGCAAGCCAGCTGCTTCTCCCAGGAGCTTCATGCTACTGCATGTGCCCTGAAGCAAGAGGAAGTAAGAGCTGAAAGGCTTGCACAATTTTTTTCTTACCGGTTCTTTTATTGATGATCCATCTTTTACTATGACTTGTAAAATAATTTTAATATTATGTTCTTTTGGTATATCTCTGTCTATGTGTGTGTGCCCAGAAGATGATTTTTGGATTCCCTGGATCTAGAGTTACAGGTGGCTGTGACATGCTCTACATCGGTGCTGGAACAGATCCTAGGTCCTCTGAAAGAGCAACAAGTACTCCTAACAGCTGAGTCATCTCTCAATATCATTGGTTCTTTTTTAAATATTACTTTTATT
>NW_008339765.1:150450-151693 GCF_000622305.1 Nannospalax galili
GAGTTTTTAACCTTTAAAAAAGATCTCCACTTCTTTTTAGAATATATTGTTCCTTGCAGAAAGACTCATTGTTTTTGCTACTAACGCTGAGATGTTGGCACATGCGTCTCTAATCTGTATGTATCTGATTATTACTAGTCATAATTGGTTGCACTTGGATCCTTGGTGCCTGTGTATGTCTATAAAGTCATCAGGCAGATTTCAGTGGTATTGTTTATCACCTCTACCAGTTAGCATGACATAAATTTCCATGCTCCCGCCTCAAATATAATACATTTTTTTTAAAAAAATGTTGATTTTGTGTGTGTGTGTGTGTGTGTGTGTGTGTGTGTGTGTGTGACACAGAACATCCTAAACCATTTCATTCAACTATATACCCACTTCCCAGATGGCACCCTCCCATAGCCTCACTACCCCCACTAGAGCCCTTATACTCTGATATCCCTGCTACTATCTGTTGTATTATTGGTCCCCCCACCCATTCCCCACTACTTGTCCTTCTGGTGAATCTAGTCAGCCTATCTAAAGGTCTTTGTTTTAGGAGGGTCAGCTGTTTCTCATCTAGCAGTAATCAGTTGTCAATATTCCTTTAGATAAGATTGGGATCTGCTGTTCATTTTCCTGGTTCTATTCTAGGTTACTATCTGGGAGTCCCTTGGGCCACCCTGGCCAACAACTCAAAAGAAGGTATCTCCTGTCTGGCATTGTTGCTTGTTATGTAGCCTTTAGCTATGCATGTGGACTCTTAAAAATTGTATTGGTCCCTTTAATCTTTGGTTATACTTTCCTTTTGGGTATTTAAGGCCATACAGTTGGTCCAGATAAACCAATTTATTTTTACTCTTAAGGTCATTTGAGGATCTGTTCCTCAGGGGTCACATGGGCTTGGGAGAAGCCCCTGGCTCCTGTCTTTTACCAGTTCCACGTATGTGAAGATAAGTCAAAGGTCCTGCTCGACCATGGTTGGCTTCACTTGGAAGCATGGAGGAAATGATTCCTCTGTGTTGACCCTCCTCTTTGCAGGTTCAAGTCCATCTGGTGGGGTCTCCTCAGCCTCCTTGATCAAGAGGTCAGGTGACCCACCACCATTATAGGACATTTTGAGTGGTGCTCATAGTCCCATAGAACTAGTAACCCTAGGAGGGTCCTTTATGTCCCTCTGCCCAAATTATTATAGACCTCAAAGAATCTTTTAAACACCCAAGAAGGTTAGTTCCAACAGTCTGGTACTTTTAATTACTGT